>NW_015539833.1:1036984-1060522 GCF_001515605.1 Sinocyclocheilus anshuiensis | reverse complement strand
GATTAGGAGGGAAAAAAAAAAAAAAAAAAAAAAAATATATATACCTGTATATATGAATGGGGGAATGGAGGAGAGTGAATTTAAAATTCATGCCAACTTGATTGTAACAAACTCTAGCATTTTTAGGGATAAGGAAAGGTCAAATAACCTCAAACAGGCAAGTTACTTTAAAAGCAAATACTTCCTGGCTGAATGTTTTTTTCCCTATATTCCATATACAGTTGCTATGAACTCATAAAACACTAAAGATGAGTTTGCAGAATTTAAAAAAATGTATTTTTAGAAATATTTTTTGTCATTATGTCCTATTTTCTGATATTTTCTTTTCTTTCCTTTTTTTTAATAAAGCAGGAATTCAAAAAAACTGTCAGGCAAACCCCTTTGACCTAAAATATTTAATCAAAGTATCCCCTGATATTTCATCATTTAGTAATGTTGTATAATGGTTATATGACATGCAGTTTTTTTTAAATTCAGTGTTTTATTATAATTTGTTTTTATTTTAAAACTATTCATTTTAATTGTATATTTTTATTATTTTAAATAATTATTTATTTAATCAACTCACAGTCAACCCTGCCGTAGCTCACCCAAAAATTAAATTTTCATGCAACTCAGCTGCATAATTGTTAAAAAAATTCTCATTTTGTATTCCATTGGAAAACTATGAGATTAAATCAATAATGAGTTTTTCTTATTTTCAGGGCTCCTAAAAAAAAGCAATTACATTTCATGTAAATGAGAAAATGATGAAGAAAGTATTTCAAAAATGCAAAATAATTATATTTTTTTCAGCAAAATCATCTTTTGATATATAAAATAATATAAAAAAAATAATAAAATCTTCCCAGAGCAACTGTATATGGAATATAGGGAACATTTAACCAGAAAATATTGGTTTATAAAGTAACCAACCTTAAGTTCTATTTATTCTATGAATTCATGCATTCGCCAGACCTATTTATCTGAAGTGATTTACACTGCATGCATTTCCAGCGAATCAAAGCCATGACCTTGTCGTCATTAGTGTTTGAGTAACAGAAATGTGCTTCTTTCACCCGCAGGTCACGAGGGCGACCCTTGCCTGCGATCGTCCGATTGCTCGGAGGGCTACTGCTGCGCTCGCCACTTCTGGACGAAAATCTGCAAGCCTGTACTGCGGCAGGGCGAAGTCTGCACCAAGCAGCGCAAGAAAGGCTCCCACAGCCTGGAGATCTTTCAGCGCTGTGACTGTGCCAAAGGACTTGCCTGCAAGGTATGGAAAGATGCCACCTCCTTCTCCAGGTCCAGGCTGCACGTGTGCCAGGGGATCTGAGACGGGACGCCCCTGCAAAACAAGCCGCACCTTGGGGCCCCTGCGTCCCGCCGGGGGAGGAGTGGGCAACGACTCCTTTCTCCAGGACTTACTCAGCTGTGATAAAGAGAGAAAGGGTGAGATACAGATGAATGTGTGCCAGAACAGGGTGGGTTTGGGATAGGAATGAACCGATATGGTGGGATGCTCAGCTGTAGCTGTTAAGGAAGCACTCTGGGCCTCGTTTCAAGTTTTTTTGATCTACAAGCCATATTTCGCGTTTGATGCAAGCACTGCCATTATTTCAGTATGTCCGTGCTGTCAGTTTAGTATCTTGTGATGCTGAATGCTCTGATTTGGTTTCTATTTTTCACTATATATTTCATGCACATATGAGTTTTTCACTGCATAACCACTAAAATATTAACTCGTTTTTTTTTTGGTTACATTATCATCGACTTTGGGTCTCGTTCATTAAAAATTGTGGAAAGCAGCAATTTTAATTTTTCGTTTACTTTTTTTTGTTCTTCTAAATTTCAGACTGCTCTTCTGAAAGTGCACTTTGAGTTTGCTTGTATTAAAAAAACAAAAAAGATCCTATGTGTACATAACACCAAAACAGAAGAACAGGTGTATGTTTTCAAGGTAGCCTCACTAGTAATGCATTTGTCTGAGAAATATGATCGTTAGTTCAGATTTATTCAATAGATAACATTTTTATTATGTCAGAAATGCTAAATTGGTTCTGACTATCAAGGGAAGTTGTTTACAGTGCTGTTCAGTGAATGTGCAGATGCTTTATAACATTATGAATCATAGGCTGTGCTTTTATGTAAAATTCCACATCATCTTTTAGCTAGAATAATAATAATAATAAACCAATAAGCTCTTATATTGTAAATAAAATGCTAAATTTTCCAAATGTATTTAAGAAGCAGTTGTATATCATGTATATATTGGTAAAAAGGAACAGATGGGGACATGAATAAAGTAGCATAAAGACGTTAAACACTTTTTTTTATTTTACTTTCAGCTTATTGTGTGTCATAGCATGGTGTGGTTCCATTTTCCTCAAGCTCTGTTTTTACACCGCTGATATGAAAATCCCGACGCAGAACTCTTTCTATTAAATTATTTGCAAAACACATTTCTTCTTTGCAGAGCTCATGCTGTGTATTTGTTTAATGTCTGATTTCCTGGGTTAGTCCTTACTTTGTTCCTGTTGTAACAGTGCTGTTATGTCTCGTTGTGTATTTACAGTGATTTAAACAGATTAAAGAATGTATTTTGTATTACAAGCATTTGGCTGCTCTCATATTTTCAGCTCTGAATCGAACAGCTTCAGTGTTTTACCATCTAAAAAAACGTTTATGAAGCCGTCAGCATTCAGTGAATGAGTCGCGGTGCTTTTATATGTTCTGTATTTCTGTGATTCTATCTGTGATGACATTTATGAGATAATACACTGAGCATAAGCAACTAACATGCATTTTCCCTTTCTTCTCAATGGCCGTTTCACGATAGCTTAATGGCCGTAAGTCTAACATATCAATAACACACGGAAACTGGGCCTTTGTGTTTCTGGCAGACAGGTTACGAGTAGACGGAAGAATATAAAATGTCTAAGGCCGTTAACATGACAAAGCCCTAACAAAGCTAGAGCGGCCCATAAAATCTTCTTGGACCACGGAAACAGCTTAATGTAATCTCCAACTTTAATATGATGTTGACTTTTGGGAGCAAAGAAAAACTTACTAAAAATGAGTATTTGTTTGGTTTATTTATTATTCTTACATCATCAGATCCAGTGTAGGGGAAAGTTACTTTTAAAAGTAATGCATTACAATATTGCGCTACTCCAAATGTGTTACTAAGTTACTTTTATGGAAAGTAATGCATTACGTTACTTTTGCATTACTTTTTGTACTTTTAGGCTTGTTTTTTAATAACAAACCTCCCAAAAGCTATATGTGACCCTGGACCTCAAAACCAGTCATAAGGGTCAGTTTTTGGAAATTGAGATTTATACATCCATTGATGTGTGGTTTGTTATGATAGGACAATATTTGGCCGAGATACAACTATTTGAAAATCTGGAATCTGAGGGTGCAAAAAAATCAAAATATTGAGAAAATCACCTTTAAAGTTGTCCAAATGAAGCTCTTAGCAATGCATATTACCAATCAAAAATTAAGTTTTGATATATTTATGGTAAGAAATTTACAAAATATTTTCATGGAACATGATCTTTAATTAATATCCTAATGATTTTTGGCATAAAAGAAAAATCGATAATTTTGACCCATACAATGTATTTTTAGCTATTGCTACAAATATACCCCAGCGACTTAAGACTGGTTTTGTGCTCCAGGGTCACATTTTTTTGGCAGCTGTAAGGGCCCTCTCACACCCAATGTGAATTTAATAAGCCTCAGCCTGAATGAAGTTCCTCTGCAACTGCACTTACTCCCGATTTCTTTCAACACGGGAACAAAAGAGGTGTCAGTGAATAAATGGGAAAACAGAGTAACTTGTATTACTTATTTGAAAAGGTAAATCAGATATTTAGTTGTAAATTAAAATGTAATGCATTACTTTACTAGTTACTTGAAAGAAATAATCTGATTACGTAACTTGCACTACTTGTAATTCGTTACTCCCAACACGAACTGTAAATCACAGTCTTCATAAAGTAAACGGCATGGCATGAATCATGCTATTGTATATGTATAAAGGTTAATTTCACCAAATCAAAGGTTTAAATGGGAATATTTCATTCAATCATATATTTTGGTCAAAATTCCTACTCTTTTGCAATTTTTTCCCCCCAAAATGTTCAGTAACAGCTTTCTTCCCTTCAGAAAGCATGCGTGTGCAACCATGTCATTTGTTAAATTCAAAGGGCCAGGAATTTCTTTTAAATTATAGTGAAATTGTGTTTTTATGGACAAAAAGGATTTGAATATGATAAAAAGGAAAACTGGAAGAAATGCTAGTCTTTAGACTGCTAACAGATTTGCATGTGGCAGCTCTACAAACATTGAGCTTTACTTCTTTCATCAGCTCAACGATTTGATTGCTTTCAGTGTTGAAATCGCAGGGACTTTCCACATTCATTCCTTAAAGGGGTTATATAATGCTACTTGCACTTTTACAAGTTGTTTGAACTGAAATGTGTGTTGGCAGTGTGTGTACACAACCACCCTATAATGATTAAAATCCACCCAGTGGTTTTTTGTTAATCTACTAAAATCTTTACCCCTTTCTCAAATCGAGGCTATCTCAGATGCCTGTCTGTGTGACGTCACACAGACAGGCCCCTCCCATGATAGTTTGATTGACAGTAGCGTTTTAGCACAGCCTGGACTGGTGTCTTACCTTAGACCCGCCCTGAGTGAGCTGTCATCAGTCCGCCATTGTTTCATCGCTGGAGCAGATGTAGACAAGAATGACTCCTAAGCGATTGAGGTGTTCTGTTGTTGGATGTAATAATGAACATAGCAGTCGTCATTTACTCCCGACATCTGAGCCGCTGAAGACGCAGTGGATTATGTTTGTTTCTGAAGGGAATGCGCCCCCGATCTACATAAATGCGTCTATGTTCGCGCGAATCATTCATGATCCAGCCTCATCTACAGAAGAAGTGAGTGTAAGGTTTTTAACGAATCTTTGCAAATCGCCTTTCCTAATAATGTGCTAATTAGCAAGTTTCACGATGAATGCGGCTAAAGTAAACAGTCTCTCTGAGAGCAGCTCGGAAGAGAGGGGCGGGGTCAGCAGAGCTCATTAACATTTAAAAGAAAATGCTACAAAACGGCTTGATCTGAAAAGAGCTGTTTTTGACAGGGTAAAAAAGGTGTTTTTTTACACTACCATTGAGAAATTTTAACCAAACTATGTTACAGACTTTTCATTAAGACCCTAAAGAATCATATCAACTTGTCGAAAATGGGCATCCTATGACCCCTTTAAAAACACCTTGAGAGATCAGCAAATTGTCATAAAAAACAATTGGTCATAGTGATCTAGGTCTAGTGAAAATCATTCTGAGCGGTTTATTTGTTACGGACTGTTAAAGGAACTAGCGCCTGATGTTGCAGCCTATAATAAATCATTTTCTAAATTTTTCTGGACCGTCTACAGGCACAACCTGTAATAATTATGAAATACAAGCTTTTCAGCTCATGGTCAACCATGCTGTCCAGGCGTTTATATTATGTTTCACATGTGTTTTTCATTCTTAATAATGACATGTGTCTTTAGCATTGGGTTGGCTTTTGGGACCAAGGTAAGCATTGTTCTTTGCTGCAGAAATCTATCAGTTCAGATTCACAAAATGACAAGCAAGGCAGAAATTCTCTGAAAAATCCCTTGATGGTCATTGAACCTCAAATCCCAGTTGAAATATGACGCTGACCGAAGCTCTTTTCTGAACACCAAAGCTGAAGAGAATAAGAAGTTAGTAACAGTCGGCCACCCACCAGCACAGAGCAGCAACCGTAATCTGCTAATTGGTTCAAAGTGATGTCTGTGGCCCAAAGCGGCTCTCTCCTCTGAGACAAATGTGTCATCGTAATTCAACACAGTTGTTAGCGTTGGCCCTCCGTGTGACTGTGCATGTGCCAGCAGGCTTTGGTGTCGTGTTGATGGATGGAGGGCCCTGGTGGTGTGCCCGAGGTAGCATGTGGCACACTTTCCTGGACATCAGATGTGGAAGAATGAAAGTCAAGGCCACACAGACACAGGGGTGACAAATGAGACCCCACCTAGCACTGGGAAAACTCACTTTTTTGTGTGTCAGCTGTGCCTTTTGACTTTTTTTTCTCAGATATATTAAAAGAAAATCCTTTTTGGCCCTTTGGGGAATTTTGCAAGCTGGGTTTGAACAAATATTGTATTTATGAAAGTTGCAGCGCAGTGTGTTGGAGCATATTTCAGACATATTACATTTTTTTTCATCTCCATAAACTCTAAAGTATTGGATTTTTATTTTTTACACTGAGTCGACTAACATCTGTGGCTAGAAGTTACGCAGTAAGAAAAAACTAAGAAAAATGAATAATGACCTGGCAGAAAAGTTTCTGCACATTTCTTCCAATCCTCAAACACAACACAATGCAATGCATAAATCAAAATGTAGGTAAAACACCTGTGAAAAATCAATGCGGAAAATTCCTCACAATGAGCCGTATTTGTTTTAGCTTTCTAAAAAGTGTGATATATTCAAGATGCATTTTAAGTGACTTTGACGAAGAAATTATGCTTGTGAAATATTTTTATGGCCAAAATATAATTGAAATATATGCTAAATATATCTTGTAAACAGCACAGCTAAACAAAACATATCTGTTTAAACCTTCAAATAGTGAAATGTGACAAAATGTACTTATAATAGTGCAGTAAGAAAAAATATATTTTCCAATCTTTGTGGTAAAAATGGTAAAGACAAACTATATTTTAACATCTAAGCAATATATTTATGGCCATTATTGTATATTTTGAATAATATATATATATATATATATATATATACATACACTGTGTATATATATAATTTTATATAAGAGAGAGAGAGAGAGAGATAGATAGATAGATAGACTGATTTGTCACAGGTGAAATTCACAATGACCTTGTTAAAACTGGAATTCTATTTGCCTGAGTTTCATCTAAGACTCAAAGTTTCCATTACACTTTTCTCTTTCTACTCTTGACATAAGCCATTTTTCTAAAAGATTTTTAAATCATTTCAATCAGGCCAAACCTACCACACACACCAAGGCCAAGAATCGGGTCATAATTGTCTTAGAGTTTATCCAAACACACTGGCTGCAATATACCAGTCCCTTATTTCTGGAGCTGGATCGCTCCTCATTACTCCACACTGAGCAGAAACTGCCAGACAGGAATTCCAATTAGTCATGTACCTGTCATAACCATGGGCCAGCTGTGTGTTTTTTTAATTATAAGACAAAAATTGGGAGGAATTAAGAGACAATCTGTCATTATTGGATTAACCAAATCAACAATTTTGCTGTATCCAAACCAGCACATTTCTCACAAAGTGAATATTCAAAGCTCTGACTGCATGCTTTTAAAGCAATCACAACAAACAAGATTGAATGATATTATCTTAATATGATTTGATGTCAGCGATGCTATCTCAATTTACGTTTGCACAAGATCACAATGAAAGGAAACATTGCATATGTGGCTTTGATATGTCTAAACACAACTGATTCATTCTGACAGATCATGTTGTAAACAGCTAAAGAATGTCATGTGCATCACAGAAATATATTTACTTTGAATTGGATGCTTCAAGTTTGGTCATTGGGTCACTGCATGCATATTTGCTCAGTCTTGCATTGTCTATTCCAGCGAAACACCACTCGAAACACTCTTTTTTTGCATTTATAAATAAATAAACAAACAAAACAACAAATGTATGCATTGGGCAGACACTTTTATTCACAATGTATTCAAAAAAAGACATTTTAACAGTTCATGATTTCCCTGGGATTTGATTTAATTTTATTTATACTGAACACTTGAATTGCTGTTGAGTAATTAGGGCTCAAAATATTGATATAGTAGTAAGGTTTTAGTTTTAAAACACTTAAATGAACTGTTCAGTATAATATTGTTTGTTTATAGATTTTTGAAGTTAATCAGTATTAGTGCCTTACAGAAAGTTGTGTACCTATCATGACCCACTTGTGTATTTTATTAATTAGAAGACAAAATGTTACAACTGGGGGATCTGTCATCATCAGAGAGACCACAGCAAGAAAGTGGTCTATCCGACTGATATTATCTCAGTTTATGTTTATGGGGCATCAACGTGAAAAGACATCACCACATATGTGTCTCTGACATGTCCAAACAAAGCTGATTGAATCTGACAGATCGTAAACAGCAGAATAACGTCATGTGCATCACAGAAATTGGTTTATTTGTTTCATTTGTTTTTAACATTCCAGGTTTGCTCAGCAGGTCAGAATGCACTCCAAGCTCAGACTTGTATTGTCCATTATTTATTTATTCAATATTTCTTTATTTATTGAATGTGGCTCCATCAGTTTGCAGTGCATTTGCTTTTTTTCTTTCCGTCATTTCGAATGAACAACTGACTTTGGTGGTCTTATGTACTTTAGGATGAACATTATTTGTTCTAAGTACATTGCTTTGATGAATTTCACTATGTAAGCCTATTCTAATAGGCCAACATTTTTTTAGAGATTACACAATCTCTGTTATTTAATCACAATCATATACTCAAGAGAAACCTGAGATAAGCTAAAGCCAGTGTGTATTTCGTAAATACCTCATTAAATTGCTTGGTGTGCCCAAAGCTTTTAGACATTGGCTAAAAGCCATAAAACTCCAATTTATTTAAACTACGTTATGAATTTTTCTCTATTTTAATTGACAATATGCCACAGATGCTGTCCATAGACATTACATTGAAAATAACCCAGAATATTCCTTTAAATTCTTGGTCCATAAGCACTCGCACTTCAAATTCACTTAAAAACTGAATTTTCCAAGTTTGGATTTTCCACCCTGTCATACTGTAGTTCAGACTAATTTTGGATCTAAGTGTGCATTCTGTCAGCTCTGTTATGGGATTGACTAAACTCAGAAAGGGAGTCAGCTTCTTTTGACAGTTTGAATAGACACATGAAGCAAAGTGAATGCAAAATTGCACAAAAATAGTTCTACAAAACCACATCATAATACAAAAGTCAAAAGAGCAGAAATATGTGACCCGTGCTGGCAAAATGAGTCGGAATGCGCAAGAGCTGATTTTGAGCTACAGGCCAAAAAAAAAAAAATATATATAATAATGATAAGTGAAAAATGAACATTTGCTCATTGCAACTCATTTTTACCACCACAGGTCAATTAGGCTAACAATTATGTAAAACACAAATCATTTGCCCTGTCCTACAGCATTTGTTTACAATATATTTATTTATGGCCTAATACAGTTTAAATGAAACATTTGCTGCTCTTTTGTAATATAATATTCCCAACAGGATATTTGACAGAAAAAGTATAGGATGGGACTTGATTTTATTCCCTGGGAATTGATTCCCACACAATCAGTGTTTGAAATTGACAACCACATTTTATAGCTTATTTGTTCTCGAGCTAGCTACCTGTGACCATAGTGTTACCATAAACCAGTGCTGCTGCTTCCCAATTCGCATACTTTCCGTCCTAAATAGTATTCGAAAATTTGCGCGAGTTCAACCTGAGGGCTGCGTGCAAAGCGGAGCGTGACATGCGCAGAACACTTGGCGGGAGCAGCTCCGTGGAAGCCGAAAACATTCAGATGGCCCACAGCTCATCTCCATATCTGTGAGTTACTGAAACCACACATTAACACACGCCAGTGCAGCGTGGAGTGGCGTGGCGTGACAGACTGCTGTCGAGTACGGGTCCGTTCACACAGCGGAAGTCTTGAGTTCGATGACCTGTTTTCCGGGTTTGGTCAGGTGACGTTAGACATAAACCCTTTTTTTGTTTTATGCCCATCTATCATGGTGCTTAAAGTCCCCATGAAATCAAAATTAAAGTTTTTTGGGTGTCAACGGCTCTGAACGGCTCTAGCCCAAGCTGTGATATAAACGAACGCTATGCTATTTTAAAAAGGGGCGGGGCTGCTTGATATGTCCCACCCTGTCTTCCTGTTTCAGGTAAAATGACGTCAACACATAGAGTAACACTGCGACCAGTAGGTGGCAGACATGCACCTTTAACGTTGGTTTGCCAATCCGCCAAAAAACTCGAGAGAAGAAGAAGAAGAAGAGTAACACTGCGTGTTTCTAAGCATTTCAGGGGACCTTTAAGGTTGCTGACACAGTACATCATGGCGTGTTCGAAATTGCCCCATATACCCTTACAGTTATTATATTTCAAGGGACAGCCCTATTGGTGTCCAAAACCATTATCAAGTGCACGCATTCAATCTCATAGTGCACCTCAATAATGTGTGCAACCATTGTACACACTAGCAGCTAGAGAATACCCATTCACCATTAGTGTTGCACCAAACAAATTCCCACATCTCACCACAAGATATCATCCGCATCAGTGCGCACTCAGTGTCCGTGCAGTGGTGGGCCATTTCGGATGCAGCCTATATATATATCATGAGCTGGAGCTCTGCTACATGCTTCATGACAGTTATTGGGGTGAGATGAGAATCTGTTTCCTGTTTGTTTTTTTTCTGTAGCACATTTGGGGTCAAGTGTGTCTGTCTAAGTTTGCAAAACATTTGAGGTCCTCGGGAGTGGGCATCCATCTTATTCTGTCCTCCTTGTGGTTGCCGTTGTTAAAAGCCTTGATCAACAGCCCAGGAGAAGCAACAGTTGAGGGGTGTTTATGTACACCAGGATCTCACAGATCATGCTCTGAGAGTGTAAGATCTATGAGCAGCAATAGTCCAATAAAAACCACTGCCAGCTATTGCTCAGCTCTTTATACAGCTATATCCAGTCACATTTCATGTCAAGGGCTTTGTTAAAGAAGTAGCCTAATTTCTGTGATGCATCTCTTGAAAGACTACAAACCATAGCCACTACAAAGAAAGTCTGTTGTCATTGTATCTCTGCAAGTTTACATTGACAGTATAAAGTGAAACACATGATCAGTTATATATTGTGGCACACATATATGCCACAATATATGTGCAGCTGGGTTCAAAATCAGACTGTGTTTGATCTGATTACTCACTAGGACTATAAAAGTGTGTGATGCAGGTTTAGGGGGTTATTCATAGTTGATTGTGAATAATCAGTTTACATTGCACTGTAATATTGGGTTACACTTTATTTTAGGGTGTCCTTGTTACAGTGTAATTATACATATAAGTACTGAGTAATATTAATTAACTACATGTACTTATTATATGGTTAGGGTTAGGATTTGGGTTAGGCTTAGGGTTACTTGCATGTAATTATGCATTATTAATTGTTATTATAATAGTAAGTACATGTAACGTGTAACACGGACACCTTAATGTAAAGTGTTACCTAATATTGCATGTTGTGTATGTGTTACCGTTGTTGAGCTGTATAGTCTAAAAATTCTAGTGCCAAATTGCATCCATTTTTGTTATATGTTAACTTGTTTAGTTTATATTGCATTTCTTGCGATTGTCTGCACCTGTAATGCGACTCTGTAGCTGGACGATGATAAAAATGAGAATAAATTACATAAAATAAATAGTATTAGATGCTATAATATTCCTAAAACACTTTCTGTCCAAGAATTCTTTACAGAAGAAAAATAATTTAATTGCAGCTGAAATAAAGCAAAGAAATCTTCTCTTATACTGAGAAACTGTTAGCATGGCTTTATTGTGGCCAAGTACAAAAATATGTTGCACTGAGTTGCATTGCATGAGTTTTTTTTTAAAGTTAAGTTGTTTGATGTGATTTTGTTGTAGTTGTGTTATTGTATTCAGTCAGTATTGAAATAATATTGCATGTCACATCTGTATTTTTTAGGTTTGTAGGGGTCTAAAAGATTGTTTCCATAAAGTGATCTGATTACCTTTCTAGGAGGGAAGTAATTAAGAACCTGTAGTGGTTTTTGAGTTGAACTTCCTCGACACCGCTGTTGCTCCAGCCACCACTGAGAATCCATTTGTCAAACAGGACAATATGATATCCTGTTGTATTGTGCACCTTTCAACGGCTATGAGCGACGACACTGCCACTCCTACTCCCATGAGGACAGCTCCAATCGCCTCATCCCGTCCACATCCAGTGTTATTCCGCATCTCCAAAAAGAGCTCTTTGTCCAGATGTCTCACTTTGGCAGTTTAACTGGATAGGGCCTTATTGAGTGCTTGTGGGTGGCAAAGGGTACAATTTCTCCCCCTGTCCAAATACAGGAAGAGGCCAAACAATTACCAGGGGCCTTGGTGAATCAGCACATCCATTGGTTGTCTCAACGTTCTCCCAACGCTTCCAGGAGACAATGGAGCCAGAAACTGACTGGAGGTGGAATGTCACGGACAGCATTCTGTACAAAGTCGGAGCCAGCTGTCTCTGCTTGTAATCAACTAGAAGGCAGAACCACATGCTGCTTTCGGGTTAGGAGACATGCAAGCTTATACTTGGGCTTCATTTATGGGCCAGGTTGAAGCACGTTTGCCAGGGGCCACTTCAGCACATGTAGCCGTAATTGAGACGCAATCACTGTTTTACTCATTAGCCTGCTGCCATTTTGCTGACAGTCACGATGAAAGCAGCGCTGGAGTCCTGCAGTGGCATCTACGGAGCCAGTTTATAGGTGAGCGCCATGGGCCATGACTTCATCTGGCACACCGTGTATTGCTGAAAGACGAGGGTGGCACGCACTTCTTTTGCTGTCAGCAGGCTTGTTCGGCAGCAGCGATTACATGGAAAAGTCACATCTACAATATATTACTGGGTTGTGCCTGATCATACATTACATGCAGAGGTGTTTAGCACACTGCTATTTTCCAAGTTCCTCTCACAAATCAATTTCTGACCACCCCGGCGATGACCACCTTTAAGAACATGCAGCTAATTGGATGGATAATGTCTGCCGGATTATTCACAAAGCATTCCAAAGTAATGGAAAAAAGTCTTGTGTGAGCTCTTAATTACGGCAGTTATAATCTGTTGCATTGCGAAATTTGTATGTGAGTGTGCTTCTGTCACGAATACGATTGCATTGCCAAGGGAGTTCTGTTAACTCTGTTGTAGTGGAGACTGATTACACAACAACAAAAATGATCATATAATATACACTACTGTTCAAAAGTTTGGGGTCAGTAAGTTTTTTTTTTTTGAAAGAAAGAAAGAAAAAATGACAGTAAATACTTTTACATTGTTACAAAAAATTCACTTTCAAACTTAATATACAAAATATATTATGCAGCACAACAGTTTGCAACATTAATATTAGAATGATTTCTGAAGGATCATGTGACACTGAAGACTGGAGTAAAGACTGCTTAAAATTCAGCTTTTTGCATCACAGGAATAAATTAAAGTTTAAAATATAAAACTTTATTTTAAAATGTAATATTTCACATAACGTTTTCTATATTGTTGTTCAAATAAATGCAGCCTTTGTGAGCATAAAAGACTTCTTTCACAAAAATGAAAAAAAAACTTTTGAATGGTATTGTTAATCATATAAGTAATATTATATTTTGCACTTCTTAAGTAACTTGGATTTTAAAAAAATTAACTGTAAAACAAAATAAATGATCTTGGGCAAGGGAAGGCACCAATTTAAAGAACTACAATATCTGCTTTTTTGCGAAAAAAAGTAATGAATTTCATTTAAAACTTTTGAATGGTATTGTTAATCATATAAGTAATATTATATTTTGCACTTCTTAAGTAACTTGGATTTTAAAAAAATTAACTGTGAAACAAAATAAATGATCTTGGGCAAGGGAAGGCACCAATTTAAAGAACTACAATATCTGCTTTTTGCGAAAAAAAGTAATGAATTTCATTTGTTATCAAAAAGACTTTAAATTCTTCCAGTTTTTACAGATCACAATTACAATGCTAAGCCATATTTTCCTCTCACGTGGCACACGGCCACCTCATGGGAGCGATCCTCTGACAGTCTTCTGCAGGCTCGGCCGTGCTCATCTGGGACTGCTGTGAATGAATGACCTGGAAATGGACGTTTCATATGACCACTCTTCGGAAGCAGAACTGTGAGGAGTCCTATTATGTGCTCAACAGCTCCAACGTCCATACACACACACAGACAGACAGACAGACAGGAAAGAGAAAGATGAAGGGAAAAAGACAGAGAAGGAGAGTGAGAGAAAGGGGCAGGGGCAAATTGGAGTGAGGGAGGAACGTACCCCACCCTGTTTGCTCCACACTAGGGATTCCGGTGCCCTGGTGACATCATGTCTCTTCAAGCGAGCAGACTGCATTGTTATCACTGACTGGCTCAAACCTTTCTCTTTCCTCTCGGTCTGTTTTTTTCCCCCTCGTTTCTTTTTCACACACTGCCCTTTTTTGTTTTGTTTTTACAAACAACAAAAGGGATGCCAGAGTTTCATCAAGGCAGGAGACATCCTTCCTCTGGTGGTTAAAAAGAGCAGCCTCCCCACCTCCCCACACCCCACAGTATGAATGGGCAGATCACACAAATTGGGCGGCTCCCACCGGATAACTTTACCTGGTTTTTCCTCTCCCGCACCACCGCAACCCCCTCCTTCCCTCCACAATCCCATCATTCATGAAAAGTTGGGAAAGATCTTTTGAACATCCAGGCCGATGCTTATATGAGCTTTACCTGTGATAGCGTACAGATTGATATCGCAGAGATGAGCTCATCGGATGAAAACACCCTTTGTGAATCCAAACATTTGTGTATTATTTAATATTATATTTTGCAGTGTTGCTTGTCAAGTAACTTTATCTTGTTTTAAGGATCACGCATTATGGGGTCGTGAACGTGGGAGGAAAATCCTGGAAAAATCTTGAAGCAGGTTGTTTTCCTACATCAGAAGAAAGAGAATTTGTGCTGACTGAAAACACAGCTGTATACTCTTTCTTCACGAGTGGAGTGAGTGAGCTGATCATAAATTGTATAGCATTCAGTTTTGGCTTGTCAGCTCTATTCATCATAACATAAAAGTCCTGAAAGAGCTCCGCTCTTTTGTTAACCCCGATTCAGCTTAGTGTAGGTCACTTGTGCTTCTGTTACCAATCACTCAGCCCACATAAAGGGAAATTCAAAATATTGAGTGTGTATTGTGAGAACTCTGCTTATGCCAAGCCAGTACGTCACAATCTTGATGGTCGTGTTTCAAATGATCTAACTTTCTGTCTGCTACCTACATGGACAGCATTCTAACTAGGGACTGATCAGGAATGCTCTATACCCTATGTGAAGTGCATGTGACTTCACTTACAATTGATTGGCAATTTGCCATTAGCATTTGTACAATTGTAAAAATTTTTATTAGATATTATTAAATATTGTGATGAACATTCTCCTCACTTTGCTACCCATTTTTTCCCCCACTGAGCTTGCTGCTATGTGTAACGTTGCTGGCATGAAACAGATGAGGACAATGGTGTAGCAAACCCAGGTTCAGTTTTATTTACAATGACCAATGACCCAAAAACAAACCATGACCTTAATCCTTGAAGTAAAACAAAACATTAACATGACCTATGAGCTTGACTAGGCAATAAACAATGACCTGACACCTGGAACAATGAACAGCTGTGAACTGCTACAATTCTATGAACAATGAACTGCTAAACAAGATGAGACCAATGAACAGAGCCAGGGACCAGAGCAGGGTTGATGGAACAAGAAGCCAACATGGAGCCAGCAGAACATGGAACCAGGATGGAGACCATGAAGCAAGGAGCCTAGAGAGTTAAAGGATGGCTTCATGGTCATGGCAGGACAGACATGGATGGCCTCCGTGGCCGTGACAGACTATGGATGGCCTCTGTGGCCGTGATATGGAGCACAGGAAGCTCCTAGATGACCCTCTTTGCATGTGACACTGCAAGCAGACGTCTCAGCGGGGGCTGTAGCAGATGCTGCCTTCTTAGGGGAAGTGTGTGCAGCCCAAACAGATAAGAAGGCACTTGCCTTTGGACAATGGAAGGACTTCTAGGAGCACTGGAGCTGAGACCACCAGACAAGTGAGCACTGACACCACCAGACTTAGGAACACAGGTACCAGGATGGCCATGGTCGGTAAGGTCTGTGATGGACCAAGCTCTGTGGCTGTCAGTGCTTGGGACGTATAGCTCCCCCAACCCCCAACCCCCAAAACAATGTTTAGGGGAATCTTGAGCGGCCATTAGCAGCCGAGTCCAATTCCACAATTCCCACAGTAAGTACGGGAACTGCCCAGCAACTGGGCATAGTCAATATACTCTGCTAGAGTCCCTGAAACATCACTCCCAGGCATTAGGTAATTCAGTAAGTCATTTAAGCCATTATGAAAAATGCCTTTTAAGGCCAGATCATTAATTCCCACCTGATAGCACAGTGAACAAAACTATTCCACCTAATCCTCAATGGGATGATTACAACTGGGTTCAAAGTAGGTCGTCTAATGCTGCTGACATAAAGCAGTAAAGGGCGTTGGCGTAGCAAACCAAATTGCAGTTTTATTTACAGCGGTAATGACCCAAAAACAAAAACATAAACTCTGAACTTAATCCTAGACGTGAAACAAAACATCAACATGAACTATGAGCTTGACTTAAAGGGGTCATATGATGCGATTTCAAGTTTTCCTTTCTAGGAGAAACAATAATATACAGTATGTGGAAAATTATGTGTTTTTTGAACCGTAAACCGCATAAACATTTCATTACACCAAATACACAAAATAATGTTCTTTTTAGCAACATCATATGACCCCTTTAACAAACAATGACCTGGAACAATGAACAGCTTAACGTACTTCAATACACAACCAGGGCTGCATCTAAAATCGTATACTCTCTTGAGTAGGAACTTATTTTGAATAGGTACTAACTTTGCGACCGCTAAAAACATATGTTCTATATTGTATGAATGTGCATAGTATGAATGTAATTTGGACGTACTGCATTCGCCATGTTGTCAGTATTGTGTGACCTACCAGCGTCAGTTATGTCGCTTCACTGCCATTGACAAATCCTCTCCCGTGGCCCTCATCTGATAGTAAAGTGTCCATTGTATGCACACTTCATAATCTCGCCGGAAGAGGTCATCCGGTTACTTTTTGCATACTCTTTTATAAATACTATGAATTCGGACATACTAATCTTGTCACATACGGTTTTCACCTGTTCTGTAGTTGGGAAGTATGCGATTATGGACGCAGAGCTACAGAGCTGTACCTTTCTCCACATTTTCACGGTTCATTAACTGTGCGACTGGCTTTGTCCAGGGATTGACTCCTGGTGTTGAGAAAATCTTTTTCTGTCTGCCCTTTAACCTGTCCTAACCCTGTTTAATTGTCTACTCCAGCCCTCTGGAGACTGATGTTACAGGTCCGACCACCTCCGTCTGCAGGAGACCAGAGTCTCCAATGCGTTGTCACCTTCCTAGCACTACAGCAGCTCTGGAAATATAGTGATTTGTTTATTGCCATCAGCCAAGACATAAAATTGGGTCCCATCGTGGGAGGAATGATGTATTCTTTGGCAAGTAAATCGATACTTTTCTATCAAAAAACCAAACTGCACTGTCATGAGAAATTAACGGTAGTGATCCCCTGAGAGACTTTTTTTGTGGGGATATGGCCAAACACTTGTTTCTATATAACTAATGGTGCCTCACTATGTTAAGTATCCATGGAAATTGGAACAACAGTTTTAAAAATAAACTGCACTCTAAGGACATTTCAGGGGTAGTGTCTGGAGGAGAGGTGGCTGTGTGTGTCTGTCTGTGTGTGTGTGTGTGTGTGTGTGTATGTCAGGGTTGCCAGGTTTTCAAAAGAAAACCCGCCCAATCGCTACTCAAAACGAGCCCAAAACTAGTCCAATCGCGTTTCGAGGGGGTCTCCAGTTAAAAATCTCATTCCGGGGGGTAAAATACACGTCTTTTGGCGGGGTTCCCCTGCTAAAATTCGCATTCCAGGGGATAAATATCGTGTTAGTGGAGTCGTTTCAACCCGCGGACATGAAAAACAACCCGTGGCAACAGTGGTAAAGTAGCTCAGTTCCCGCAGACTTGGCAACACTGGTGTGTGTGCACGCTTATATAAGGGATGGTAAGCTTAAAACGTGTGCTAAGAAAATACCATAAGCACTTCTTGGACATTAGTATGTAATTTATATTAGTCAAAATATATATCCAAATCCATGATGTAAAAACATGTTTATAAATTTCATTAACGCATATTGAAATGATAATTATAAAATAACAAAATATTATAATATATAAAATAACAAAATTAAAAAAGAAATTAAAACTTTAAATACAAATAAATACATTATAAAAATGTTATAAAATTTTTGAAATCATCAAAATTAAATAAGTATATAAAAATTGTAAATAATGCACATAATTGGCTATGGCTAAGCCTAAATAATAATAAATGAATCAGAACAATCTATGGTTCGATGTAACTACTGTGTTTGATGAAAAGCACATGTGAAACATTTAGTAGATTTGCAAGATGGCACCACGAATGGGTGCCTCGGTGAGGAGCTCTCTGGTTGTTTTAAAGTTTTTGTTAGTTTTTCCTGTCTGTTTTTTTTTCTTTTTTTTCAAACAAAATAAGTTTTACCAGGGATGAACTGCTGAGCATTCGGCAGTACACACCACACAATCTTCTACCGGTTTTTGATTACTCTGAACATTGTAGTTTTGCTGAACATTGTAGTTGGCGGAGCAGCGGGGCTGTTCAAGTGCACAAGCCTAGGAAGCGAGCCGGCGCGCTCGTCAAGCTCCAACAGCGCGGCTTTAGAACAACGCTGCCTAGCATCCATCTGGCGAATCTCCGCTCTCTACCCAACAAATTGGACAAACTTCTTCTGCTCTCCCGAATAAATAAGGACTTTTCAAACTCTGCTGCTCTGTGTTTCACGGAAACCTGGCTGAATGAAGCCATTCCGAGCAGCACGTTACATTTGCCGGGCTTCCAGCTGTATAGAGCGGATTGTGACACAGAATCAACAAGGAAATCGCGTGGCGCTGGGATATGCTTCTACATCAACAAAAGGTGGTGTACAAATGTAACAGCGTTTAAGAAGATGTGCTGTCCTGATCTAGAAGCGCTCTTCATCAAATGTAAGCTGTTCTATTTGCTGCGGGAGTTTTCCTCGTAAGTGTTTACATTCCACCTCAAGCGTGCATGAACGCAGCGTTACAATAGCTGGCTGATCAGATCACAGACACACAAAAACAACACCTGGACTCTGTTATAATCATTCTCGGAAACTTTAATAAAGCAAACCTGTCACATGTCCTACCAGAGACAGTAATATACTGGACCACTGTTAGACCACAAAGGATGCATATCACTCTGTGCCACGGGCAGCTTTGGGGCTCTCTGATCACCGACCTACGGGCATAAACTGAAATCAGCTAAACCTGTAATAAGGATTGTAAAAAGATGGACTAATGAAGCAGAGCGGGATTTATAAGCCTGCTTCGACTGCCCTGATTGGAGTGTTTTTGAAGCTGCTGCCACCGATCTGGACGAGCTCACGGATTAGTTTTCTGAGCTCATACATTCGTTTCTGTGAGGATATGTGCATTCCTACCAGGACTCATTTAACTTACAACAACGACAAACTGTGGTTCACTGCAAAACTCAGACGGCTCCATCAGGCCATAGAAGATGCCTACAAGAATGGGGACAGTGTCTTGTATAAACAGGCCAAAAACACACTGACAAAGGAGATCAACGTTTTCAGCCAAAAACAGGAAACTTTTTATGCGTTTTTGCCTGTTCGTCTACACGACAACGGCGTTTTGGGGACTGAAAACGCATATTTTTGAAAAAGGCAAGCGCGAACAAACATACACAACAATGGCGGAGTACATGGTACTGTTGCTGCTGCTCAAGAGTTTGCTAACGTTTCTTCAGCAAAGTGTGGATTTACCAATATTACAACCAACAGCGGAGACGCATCATATACAACATATAATCATCACTTCCCTACAGGTACTGTTTACTAACAAGGTGACAGCACCAACTACTGGCCTGGCATACGTAATACAGTGTTTTTGGCCGTTTTCGTGGATATGAGTAAACGTGAATCGTTTTGAAAACGTTGTCGTGTATACATGAAACTTTTTTAAAATGCAAGGGAAAAACTTTTCCTTTTTTGACTACATCGTTGTCGTGTAAACGTAGCCTAAGAGGAAATCCTTAAAAAAGCTGAGAAACCAGTTTTCTGCCAATGACCCTGCATCAGTGTGGAAAGGACTGAAAGACATCACCAACTACAAGACACCATCCCCCAGCACTGTGGAGAATCTCACACCCCACACCCATTCTGACCTTCTCTCAATGGATCTATTAACACCTCCAGCAACCCCCCGCCCCCCCTCTTTTACTTCAGGTCTGTGAAAAAGATGTGTGTCAGGTCGCCCGGAAACAGAAGAGAAAGAAAACACCAGGCCCAGACGGTGTTACACCAGCCTGTCTAAAAACCTGTGCTGACCACTCTTTAAGAACTGCACTCATCCAGAGTGAGTAAAATAGCTGGCAAAATCATTCTGGACCCCTCACATCCAGCCCACTTCCTCTTTGAACTGTTGCCACCTGGTCGGCGCTACAGAGCACTAAGAACCAGAACGGCCAGTCATAAGAACAGTTTCTTTCTTCAGGCAATCTATCTCATGAACAGTTAACTTGGCAATAAATGTGTAACACACAACACTATTTATACATTTATTTATTTAACACACATACCTCTTTTTACATAACACACCTGTACACACAAATACCATCTATAGTCTACTTTGTATATTGTTTTTTTTTGTTTTTTTTTTGTATATTGTTATTTCCTATTTACTTAAACTATTTTTATTCTATTTTTATCTGTGTGTTGTCTTGTCACTGTCATTCTGTTTGTGCTGTGGAAGCTTCTGTCACCAAAAAAAAATTATTGTATGTGTAAACATACCTGGCAATGAAGCTCTTTCTGATTCTGATTCTGATTTTTCACTCATGCTCTTCAGAAACTCATTAAAAAAAAGACAGAAAAATGAAAGCCAGAGAGTCAGTTACTGTAACAAAATAGCATCAACATGTATTTACTGCCTTTTTTGTGGCCAAGCCTGAGAACTTTTTTCTCAGAACAAATGGGGCCTTTAATCATAACAAAGCATCATTTCATTAGGGTTAAGGATAAAGTTGGGGATAAAAAATATGAATAAAATCAACAACAAAAATAAAACTGAGAAAAGATGATCTAATTTGATCTTTCTTTCACACTGCATGAGAATGAAAAGCTCTTGGTTAAGAAGACACACATTTAATGAACAAAACATCCCCTAATGGCACGTGTGAAGGCTTCGTCTACATTTCCATCCTGTTCAACAGTGCAGCATATTGACTGGCACTTTTAATATGCTTTCCAGAACTCGGTGGGTGGTTCTGAAAGAAGCGCACTTGAAATCTGTGGTGTTTTCATGTTTCATCTTCACTAATATACTCAAGGTCGCTGAGAAAGTTCCTTTCAAAGCCAATTGTCTTCATCTGTTCTGAAAAAAAGACAAGAATACATGTCGCGAATGTAACATCAAATGCCACGGCTGTGGCTCATGCAGGCCACACACTGTTCAGATTTCAAACTACTAGTAGAAAGAAGCTGAAGTCTGCTCATCTCTCAGATTTTCTCTGTGAAAGGTTCTTGCCATTCCTCTTGAGGGTTTTGGGGTCGATGGAGGGTTTAGGTGATGACAGTGCTCATAACTGACCTTTCACCTTTACTTTCATGCCAATTCCTCCTCCTCTTTCATGTCGAAGAATCTTGCCCTATCTGTTTATGTAGATAGGGAGCAGGCGCTACACTGCATTCTGCTTTTCCTTTGCATGTCCCCAGGCTGCTGTTGAACCCTGGGATAAAAACTCCTCTCTGTGTCATTGTTAAATGAGACCCACAGACTTTTGTTTGGTTCCTTACAGAACCATTTTTTTTGTGTTAGCATGAGAAATGACGTGGCGTCCGATCTATAAAAATCTCCTGGAACAAAATTAAAAAAGGCAGGTAGAGAAAGAGATAACAAAAAATAGAAACTACAATGCTTTTCCCAATGCTCTCATGTCTTTTCTTTGCCCCTGTCCCTTGTGGTAACAGGACACCTGGACCATTGGTGTGCTGTGTTTATCTAAATGTCTCTAAGGGACAGTTAAGTGTGGTTCATTAATGGGACTCTTTTCACTGGTCACAGAAAAAGTGCACCTCTCCCATGTGATCTATACTCCGTTCTGAATTATAGAGCTAAACTGAGACAGAAACAGACAGCCATGACATGTTAGACTGTTTTCCCACCCTTATTGACACCATCTCTCCTGAAAAAAAACACTGGACTTGTTGAATGTCATGTCCAAATACATACTTTTTTCTTAAATTATGGACCCAGCCAAGGCCTTTGCTTTCATTTCATTTGTATATTTTTTTGTTACATGACGCTCACATAAAAACACTTTGGAATCTCTTTGGCCTTGGAAAATCTATCATGCATTCATCATTCATAAAATAAATAAAATGAGTTTCATATGTTTGTTTTACCTATATCAAAGACCCATGTTTTCAATATTAAAATGTTAAAATAGAGCATAAAAATGCCAGTTACATTTCTAAATTGATTAGTATCAATACTGGAAAAAATATAAATAAATCAATTAAAAATAAATAAAATTTTTGATTATACGTGAGGTTGTTTAATCTAATTTTGGAGAAGTAGTGCATCACATTTATATTTAGTGGACCATTTACTTGCTGTAACTTATGCACAGAGATGTGCAGTATTTTAATTAAATGTATTTAAAATACGTATTTAATTACTTTAGAGTATTTTGTAATTTGTATTTTGCTGGACAAAAACAATTCTAATGTAATTTGTAATTAAATACTTTGAAATAGTATTTTGCATTTGAAATACTTAAGATACTTAATCAAGTAGGTCATTTTATTCTCAGATAGTACAGTATCTTTCTTCACCTGTGTTAATAGTACTACCAACTATAGCCTATCACAGTTTTTGGCTAGATGCAAGTGAATCATATGACATCCTGTTGGATCCATAGGCGGAGTCTTAAAAGGTTAGTTCCTTATCAGGCTAGATGTTTAATGCTGTAACCTGATCTCTGGCTTCAGGCAAAGCAGATAGCATTTCTCCTATGGAACTTTGGTTCTTACATTTGGCAAAGTGTCCATATGCCATGATGACCGCTTGAGGAGTGATGGACGTGCTTGAAATAGAAGGTCACTAAATGGCAGCTGAGGTTCATGGAGGGCTAATGGAGGCCAGATGTAATGCAAGGGTCAAAGGTTGTTTCCCATCTCTCTTCCTCTGTCAGTATGAATGCAGTGCATTGACACCCAAATCCAAAGAAGCTTAATTTCTGTTCTGACGCGCTAAGCTGGCTTTTGAGTTGTGGCATATCATGTGAAAATTTTGAGAAGAAGACAATCAAACTGCAATCAAAATCCTGACTACTCAAATGTCAGTATGGATGATAATAAATACACACACACACACACACACACACACACACACACACACACACACACACG
>NW_015539833.1:1031627-1036781 GCF_001515605.1 Sinocyclocheilus anshuiensis | reverse complement strand
CAGTATGGATGAGAAAAAATACACACACACACACACACACACACACACACACACACACACACACACACACGTATAATGTTAAGTAATGTTAGCTGATGTGCTGATGTCATTAATGCAAATATCAAATACTGTACAAAATGGACAAAAATGCAGAAAAAATGCTAAATAAAAGTAGAGAAAATATAACACTAGAAATGTGTGAGAAGAATGCAACAATGCTGTAGTATAAAGTTGTGCGTGACATGGCTACAGATCTCCACAAATGTTTTCTGCTGGTTCCAAAAGCTTTATTATGACAGATAGTCTGTAGTCTGAAGAAAGTTGCATTGGTCTTGTGGAATAGATCGTTCTTTAGATTTGAACAATTTCAGCATTGGAGTCTATGGCAGAAGCATTGGCAGCCCCTTGAGGCTGATGGTAGACCCCTAAACCTCATCATGTGGTCATGTCTGGCATCACAGGCTTTGATAAAAAAAATAAGCACCACACATTTTGAATAGATGAGCTAGACAAATTAATTTCAAAATAAGAGAAAGAATATGAAAAAGGGCTACAGTGCTGGGGACTATTAAATGTTATATTATTGCATTACTCTTATTAATAATAATAATAAGTAATGATGATAATTATGTTACTGGTTCCCAATCAAGGGATCAATGTTTCCCTGCTGGTAGATGCTGTAACTACATCATCTTTTCCTTCAAAGCATCTTTCTCTATTCAGAAATAGCCTATCTGTTTATTCAAACAAAACCATTTTTTTGACTCTATAGCTATAGTATGTTTTACCAGTGTTTTTTTCTTTTTTTTCCCATTTTTTTAATCAGTTACCAGTTATTTTCTGTGAAATAGACATTTTCCATGTCTGCAGCCTTTTTACATCACATGTGTAGTCTCTAGTGAAGGGTTTGAGACTGAACATGTTCTTGTGATGCTATCAGCCAATCACTGTTATCTTGACATGATTTTCTGACAACTCCAGAGAAACGGTCATATGGCACATATGGCTCAGGTGATTGGCTGAAAGGGGAAAAAAAAGTAAAGAACTGAGTGTCGATGATCAAAAGATGGCAGAATTCAAGCTTTCTTTAGTCCTTCACTAGCAGAGCAAATGCCGTTGAGATGAAGAGGAATGCTAATGGTTGGGTTTCTCCAGGTGTTAGAGCTCCTCGCTCCCGTTGCTCCCAGATCTGCTTGGGTTGAGGTCACATTTTGAGGGTTAAAAAGCAAAGAACCTTGAAATACACAAGCTGTAGTTGATTTGTATAGTGTTTGGCTGTGAGTCCAGTAGGTCTCTTCTTTTACATGAGTTACCAATACATCTGCCATCAGCATGTGGTCTTCATTTGGCTGTACTCTTTGAGGAAGATAAACTGCTAAAAACATACTGGAGTGGGTTCTGGACAGTGTCAGAAGATCTGTGCTTGGTTAATTTTTTTTATTTATTATTATTCTTTTTTTAATGATTATAATTATAGCTC
Source organism: Sinocyclocheilus anshuiensis (assembly GCF_001515605.1). Lineage (NCBI taxonomy): Eukaryota > Metazoa > Chordata > Actinopteri > Cypriniformes > Cyprinidae > Sinocyclocheilus > Sinocyclocheilus anshuiensis. The sequence continues at coordinate 1,035,301 of NW_015539833.1, read as the reverse complement.
CAGAGTTGGATGAATACTGGAAAAATACTCAATGTACAGACCCCTCAAAAAAGGAAGCATACTAACAGAAATAACAGTAACACACCTAATGTATGAGTTCATCATTTGTGCTGTGGAGTATGTGAATAATGATGGCAAACGTAACCATACTTCTTAGGGAATAATTAGAATAATGAAAATGGCATGTAAACTGGAGTTGAAGAGGTTTGCTCCTGTCATGTAAACACCTTACTACGACTAAGTCCTTCCTCTGATTAGTGGTGCACATGTAAACATACTAATTTATTCTCCATTTTCCCCACTTTTTCTACCATCTTGGATGTTTTTTTTCTCTAAGAGATTGAGGATTATATGGTTGTCTTCCACTCAGGAATTTGGCCAAATTGAAGTGGCTTACAGTGCCTTAAAACAGCTCGCCAGTTTTGATAGAACAGAGCTATAGTCATACAACATCATCCTTTCTATATTGAAACAGTTACAGACACAGCATTGGCAATGCTAGCCATGATTTTATGAGAATGCTGAAAAGTGCAGGTTGAATTCAGCCACGTTTTGTCCTTTTCATAAGGGAGGATCACAGAAAACAGTGCCGTTGATTTTCCAATTTTCTTTTAATCATCAGAACTTAATGTATTACAGCAACAGAAACCATAACGGGTCACGACATCTATGACTGTCTGCTTCCTTTCAAACTATCGTCACTCACCGCCACGGAAAGATCAGTAAGAGGACACAGTCTTAAACAGTGAGGATGACTGCTTTCTATTGCTTTGATCATGACTTTCCACAGTCTGTATTCCAGATTCATCACCCACTTTATCAAGGAGATACAATCAAATGTCAGCTGCAATCTAAAGCTCATTACGAGATTCCAAGACATTACTGACTTTTGTTCAGATAATATATCTTCAGTGACATTTTTTCTTATTTTAAGCATAAAAAGTGAGGTTTATGCTTAAAACAAGACAAAATCCTCAAAGTCATGTATTTGACTTGCTTAGGGGTTTCCCCAAATCATAACGGCCAAATTGAGGCAAACAAAGCCATCACTTATGATTCGGCAGTGCAGTATTGCGGGCATCTATAACTCTGTCTTTGTTTATAGTCAAACCAGATGGGCATAGCAAGTGTAATGTAACACAAAGCTGGATTTACAAGACAAACTGTACTAATATCACTTACACTTGCCCGCATTATGATAATTGGCCGCAAGCGCATTTGGAAAATGTATTTCATATGTGAAGTAAATCTTTGGAAAATCCCGTAAGAGGCTTCAAATGGTCCTGTTAGAACGTAAGACTTCAGGCCATTAGTGTGCTCAAATGAGTCTCAGAATGCTTTGAGTGATGTACTGAGGTTGTGTGGGTAATACTCAGCAAACCAAAGAATATATCAGGCTAACCAACAGTGTGGTAATTGGCAACCACACTAAGTGTTGACACAAAAAGTCTCCTTAGACATCTGGAACCTAAAACTACAGATCGTTACAGGGTGCTGAAACAACATTTGTCCAAAGGTGGCTAATATGTGGCCATCAGCCTGAAATTTGCTTGATTTCACCTGCGGGACAGTGGAGTCCTTTGTCTTTGACTAATTATGGTCCTCACCTCAAATGTTTCCCGTCTGGGATTCCTCATATTCCAAGTCTTCTGAAGCAGTTCAGTAGCTTCTTGTAACCAGCAGACTGAAATTTAAGATGTTATTCTCTGAAAATCTGCCCTTCCGCTGTAGTTCTCATGCACACCGCAATCAATCATGATGCTTGTGACAATTCAGAAACACTGAATTCACACTGAGAGTGAGTACTGTGTAAGAACATGACATCTTAACATTACATACACCTCAAATTTCAGAAAACATCAGAAGACTTCAAATATTGTGGTTACAATTGTGGTTACCATGTGAGATAAATTTGCAATAGTTTAACACGAATTCTTGACACTGGTTACAAACCCCGTTTTAAACATGTAATTTTAATGTTGTGACTTCATAAACACCCAATAACCAAATCAAATGGTATATAAGTTGATTAATTAAGATAAGTTGGATTTAGTGTCAAATTTAATTATCTGTTTGGAGATTAGTTCTAAAAGTTTGATATATAACACACACACACACACACACACACACACACACACACACACACACACACGTTCTTTTTAAGAGTATTTAAAAGATATTTGTGTTTTTAATGCATTAATTATGCCTTGTAATGCTCCTTATAATGCACCTTAGATGATCTCATGGATAATTTTAACAGTTATAATACATTATAATACTTATCTATTCATTGTTACACTTTTAGAAAGTATAATGCATTAAAACGCATGACAAAAATCTTCAAATATTATAATGCATTTTAACTTTGGTTACAAATATTTATGAAAAGATATAATGGATTGCTACATACATTAATGCCGTTATAATTGTACATAAAGTGTACCATTTAAAAAAAAATCAGGACAGAATTTCACACTGCAAAATTTGTAATTATTAATCAGTATATTAATATATCATTGTATTTACAACAATGTCTAATAAAAGCATCTTTCAAACAAGATTTTAATGTACTTGAAAGGCAAAATTGTGTAAAATTTAGGATTAATTCATTATTAATCAGTAATTTTTTTATAATGTTGTCCAATAAAAACACCTTTTAAACAAGATTAATTTACTTGGAAAAGCAAAATTAATTAAGATTATAGGATTTATTGTTCTTACGCTTTTAAAAAATATTTTTAAAACAAGCCTCACTTCATTTTTTTTTTTTTTTAGATTTATGACCGGGTTGTAAGAAAAATAAACTTCATTAAATATATATTTTCTGAAAATAGTTCATATCTTATGCAGTTAATTTACCTTGTTTAAAGACGTTTTGGTATTTTTTGTTGTAAATCAATAGTAATTAAGAAGCGCGCAGCTTTGATTAATTTACCCTGTCGGTGCGGTCTGAGCTACTGTAGCCACTATTAATGGTTAGGCTCTGCCCTCCTGTGGTCGTCATGGCAACTCTTCTGTCACTTTCACAGGGAAGGTGAGTTTCAGTGGTGTGACATCAGAAAGATCACTGTTTTACACACTCATGCCATGAGCACAAAACCCCATGAAACCTCCTGTCTTCTGTCATGTGCATAAGAACAGTGATGAGTGTCGACTAATTGATAAACTGCCTGATTTGTGGTTGTGTGCAGGACAACCGAACTGAATTCAATTACACAATTGGTCATACCCCTCTGCTTTCCAGCTGCACAACTTCTTTTTACCAAATAGAGGCAAACTCCTCTAAAAAGGGTCACTGCAGCACATGCTGTGCTATAGGGCCATCCAGTGATTCTTTGATTTGCGTTATTCTAAACAGAGATGAATTCAAAAGAGTTATTTAGTGTTTGGGTTAGTGGACCGCAGCAATGTCAAGTCTTTTTGTTTCAAGGAATCCCTCTGTTCTCTTGTTTGTTGAGTCTGTTGTTACAGATCTCAATCAGAGATGATTTAAAGCCTCTGATTAACTTGTCATGGTGGCTCATGTTAGACAGGAACATATAAGCTCCCTTGGCCATGTCCCGCTGTGAACATGGAACTGGAATTAAAGGGGTCATATGATGCGATTTCAAGTTTTCCTTTCTCTTTGGAGTGTTACAAGCTCTTGGTGCATAAAGAAGATCTGTAAAGTTGCA
>NW_015539833.1:923632-1031590 GCF_001515605.1 Sinocyclocheilus anshuiensis | reverse complement strand
GATGAGCTTTGTAAAAATCGACGTGTTTCAGAAAGGCGGGGCATAGAGGAGAAACAATAATGTACAGTATGTGAAAAATAATGTTTTTTTTTAACCTTAAACTGCATAAACACATTTCATTACACCAAATACACAAAAATAATGTTCTTTTTAGCATGACCCCTTTAAGCAAAGAATTACTGAAAACTAATTTAACCCTCTACTTCTTGTTTGGATCATTAAAAGCTGTGCCTGACAGCACACTTCAAAATGTAGGTATATAAGTAATTTGCCAGGGTTAAACTTGTTTTCTGGGTGGCTCCAGAGCTGTTCATGGTCTCCCTCATCGGTCTTCTTCTTGCACGATCTCTCAGTTTATGAGGACGACCTGCTCAGATTTACAGCACTCATCAGCACTTGTGGCGTAATGTTACCATTAAAAATAACATTTCATTTTGTCCCTCTTGTTTACATTGGACATTTTTGGGGCCAATACTAAAATGCTTAAAAAAAAACTAATTCACACATTTAGTGACAAAACACCTAATACCGTAAATATGATGAGAACAACTGTAAAGCTGAAATAATACCAACATGTAACAGAAGGATCAATGAAAGTGTATTTCTGTGGAACACACAAAAAAAATGTCACTGTTAAAAAAAATTATTTTAATTATGTCATGAAAGTCAGTGGGGTCCAAAACATTACTGGAACTCACTGATTTTCATTGTATGAACAAAAAACATCTGAAGCATTGTTCAAAATATCAAAGTATTTTGTGTTCCACAAAATAACTATTCCCGAATAGTTCGCCCAAAAATGAAAATGTGCTTAATGTACTCACCCTCAGGCAGTGCTGGTTAGATTACTTACAAATTGTAGTCCGTTACTGATTCCAAATTACATCACAAAAATTGTAGTTAGTAACATAATCCATTACATTACATATTTTAGGTAATATAATCGTACTACGTTTTTATTACTTTTAGATTACTTCTTGTTACTAGCAACATGAAGTGCATTAAACATTACATTATGTCAAGATGTAGGTTTCGTGAAGGAACTGCAGGGGGTTTGTGAGTTTAATGAAAAGCTAATCATTAAATCAGAAAAATGTGACATTAAAATAAATCATTTAAAAATAGCAACAATTAAAATAAAACAATTAGTAAAGATATTAAATATTTAATGCAAATGCATAAATCCTCTTAAAATCTCGGGATGCGTCAAGAAAATATATTAGGTGAAAGATGTTAGGCTCTAAATAAACAAACAAACAAATAAATAAATAATTGGGAATGCCTGCTTTACATGTAAATAAGATACAACTTGAATATGTGCATTTTAATATGTTTGAAGGACAAAAGCCTTCCAAAGACAAAGACTTGTGTGGATAATACATAATCATGTAAGCAATAAAATAGTAATTGTAGTCTGATTACAAGTATTTTAAAATGTATTATAATCTAATTACAAGTACTTACTTATTGGAATGTGATTACATAATCCAGATTACATGTAATCAGTTACTACCCAGCACTGCCCTCAGGTCATCCAAGATGTAGATGAGTTTGTTTCTTCATCAGAACAGTTCTGGAGAAATGTAGCGTTACATCACTTGCTCACCAATGGATCCTCTGCAGTGAATGGGTGCCGTCAGAATGAGAGTCCAAACAGTTTATAAAAACATCACAATAATCTACAAGTAATCCACATGACTCCAGTCCATCAATAAACGTCTCGAGAAGTGAAAAGTAACATTTCAGCAAATTTTCATTTTTGGGGGAACTACCTATACAGTAGCTAAACCATTAAGTTCACTGTGATTCATTATTTTTATGTGCGTATATTAAAAAAAAACAACATTAAAAAATGTACTGTAAAACTTAAAAAATTTAGTCAAGAGGAATCATTTGCATTTCCTGCATAGGAGAAGCATCTTACTAGAATGGATTTTGTCTTTTAAGTAACTTAAGTAAGGAACACTGTGCTGCTGTTTGTGAGCAAAAGCATATTAAAATGTCTCCGTTGGTTTTTCACATGGCTAATAGATTTCCTATGCTTTCATTGTGTGCCGGTGAACTATGAAACCACACACATAACAGCAGGCTTCAAACTTCCCTTTTAACAGCAGCCAAACACCCAGAGACTGCTCGCCCTGTTGCGTTTTTTCTGTCTCTCGATACAGATTAATACTTATAAAGATAATTTCCATGAATATTTTTTTTACAGACCCTTCGTAGGCCTTTACAGAGTTTTTATGTGACCATATAGTAAATTTCAAGTCAAGTGTGTAGATTTTCATGACTATATGCACATGTAGGCCATTAAACTTTTGTTGGTCTCGAGTTATTAATTCACTTTGAAGCGCTGCCTAAAACATCTTTGCATTCTCACATATACACGTTCGTCAATCCGTATGTATGTCCCAGCTATGCTTTGATGGACAGATGGTGTCAGTCGCTCTCAACGTCTTCAGTTTTGTGGCTAATTAATTCAATGTCATTTTGGGAGAGGAATTCCAAACAATGGATTTGTTTGCTGTTGTTTGTATTGGGTTTTAAATGTGATATGGAAAATTCGACATAATTCTAGGATATAGCCTGATTCTGGGTGTTGTCACAACAGTCAACCGCAAAAAGGCACACAAATGTGCAACAAATCTGTGATCAGAGAGCGCTTCATGTTGAGTAACAGCATCAGAATCTTTGACACACTTGACATGCATCCTGAATGTCTGAAAGCCATTTGAAGAAAGAAAATGCACCCCCCTTATAACTCAAGGAGTATATATCATGAAACATACAGTATATGTGACCCTGGAGCACAAACCCAGTCTTAAGTCGCTGGGGTATATTTGTAGCAATAGCCAAAAAAACATTGTATGGGCCAAAATTATAGATTTTTCTTTTATGCCAAAAATTAGTAGGATATTAAGTAAAGATCATGTTTCATGAAAATATTTTGTAAATTTCCTACTGTAAATATATTAAAACTTATTTTTTGATTAGTAATATGCATTGCTAAGAACTTCATTTGGACAACTTTAAAGGTGATTTTCTCAATATTTTGATTTTTTTGCACCCTCAGATTCCAGATTTTCAAATAGTTGTATCTCGGCCAAATATTGTCCTATCATAACAAACCACACATCAATGGAAAGCTTATTTATTAAAAAAATTGACCATTATGACTGGTTTTGTGGTCCAAGGTCACATATGCTTACAAATAAGCCATCTTCTATAAGTATATATCTACAGGTTCAAATAACAGACAACAGGCAACACATTATTAATTCAAAAGCAGCAATTCCACAAAAGATACAAAGTCAGACCTAAATTGCTTTAAAAATAAAATTATTGAATGAAACAGTAATATTTAGATAATATTGATATTGAAGTTTTATTTTCTATTCATTTTAAATTGAAAGTTTGCATTGTTTGCAACCATCTTACCAAATCTTTCCAGTATTAGTTTTAGTATCGAGATAAAATATTACAGTTTTTATCAATAGTATAAATTATTATTATTTTTTTTTATCGTTTTAGTGTAATTTAATAATTTTATTATTTTTTCTAATTTTGGGGGGTTTTAATGTTATATATAGTTATATAGTTTTTTATACATTTTTATTTCTAGCTTTAGTTAATTTTAGTACACCAAGTTAAACTAAATGAAAATGAGAAATGTTTCCAACTAGCTGAAATGAAATAAAATAAGTTTTTAAGTTTATTTTATTTCAGTTATCGTTATTTCATTTCAGGTTTTTTTTTTTTTTAAGTTAACAATTAACCCTGATTTTGGCACATGCCAAATGCATATTACATATATTTGTATATCCGATGAAACTGTGGGTCTTGAATTTTGTTGCTAGAAAATCTTGTTGCTGGACATTGTAACCACTAGTGTCATGAAACCCGTAAAGCCCTACAGAATCTAAGGAATTTTGTTTCCAAGCCATTCAGTTCAATCGTTATACATAGTAACATAAGTGCACCTTTGAACTGTTGGTGGTAAAAATGGTTGTTTGATGGCGAGACCCTCCTCTTCTTCTCAGACTTTCACCATATGGTTTTATATGAGCTGCCACAGACTCACATCTAGAAACGACAAATTAGGTAATCTGAAAACTAATCAATCTTCCCCTCATCGTAGGGTGTGTTCAGTTTATGAAACACAATCAAGGAACCCGCACTCACTTGCTCAAATACAGCTCATGCGATATTCATAACCGCCACATAAAAGTGTCCATCTTTCCTCCAGGAAAACTGTTGCCTGAAGACACTTCACTCCTGACTTCTGAGGGCACCTCAGCATTCTGGCATTGAGATGCAGTCTTTAGATAACAAATCTCCTCTGAGGAGCCATCACCACCACTAATCTTCCAAACAAACAGACTACAAGAACACACTTTTCTGGACTGTTGATATCGGACTTTTCTCTGCTGCACTAGCTATATTGTGTTCGTTTCAAATAGTTTCATCTTTTATATTTTTTAGTTTACTTGATAATGTTAACTTACATTATCAACTTACAAGTCAACATGAAATCTAAATGTATGTTTTGTAAGATACATCTGATCTTACTGTACTTAATGCACAAACAAAAACATTTTAATTGCATTTTATGAATTTAGGGTAATATTTATTAATAAATATACTATTGTTCACTGTTAATTCAGGTTTATTCAATATATTCACTATATATATATATATATATATATATATAAAACTTCAGTTAATGTATACAACCTGAAATGTTAAAAATGTAAAATTTACTTTAAAATAAACTAAAATGACAATTAACTTCACTTAATTCCAGAAGGACAAAATCAAGTTCTGCACTACATTTTTGTTCCCATTTAATACCCATTTCACATGTTATTATGTTTAATTGCAGAACTAAAATGGGTTACGAATGCCATTTTATGTTTTTAAATCCATCGTCACCTTTTTTTACCTGCAAATTAATTATATTGATGTCAAAAATAATTATGTAAAAAAAGGGTAGCATTTTAATCATTATACAATCCAATTCCTTTAAAAAAAAAGTGTAAATCTATTGTCAGGTCAGTGTATAAACACATTACCAAGAACAGGTATATAAAGACACATTCAAAGAGTAGCTTTCAAAGACTTTATTAATCTCAAATGTGTCCCTTAACTCAGCGCAGGTCAAGAGGTTAAAGTCTCCTCACAGAAAAAAATTCTCCCCGAAGTTTCTATTTGATTCCGCTGTTACTCATTGTCTGAGCTTTGCACACTCCTTTGCCAGCGACCTCAAAGGCAGCTCCCTTGTAAGTGGCCACACATTGGTCATCGGTGCGCAAGTCTGGCTGGACCTGCTCCCACACTTTCTTCTTAGGGTTCAGCTCCTTGTCAGGCTCACCTGGAACAACAAAACAGAGAGGCAGAGAGTTTGAAGTGCTGATTAGTTTTTCTCCCAACAGCTGTAAAAAGACTGAAAACAAAAGCAGTTTTTGAAATCCTCTCGATATCATTAACATCAGTTATGAACATCAGTTCTAGTCGAGCCAAAACGAGATGCTCCAAAACTCAAGAACTCATGGAAACCAGATGAAGATCTTTGTTTTTGCTACTACCTGCAATAAGCAGACATAAATCAAACCAAAATGAATTCAAAAGCTTGATTTGAATGCTGACGGGGATCCTGTTATTTGCATCTATTCTATTGCTGACCTTTTCACAACCATCATAAGTGCTACAATCCAAATGAGACGAGAAATTCCGAAAGCCGAGAAAGGACTATGAAAGGTCACAGTCTGTCTCCATTACTTTTAATGACAAGTTACAGATGATTGCTTTAAATGCAAAATAAAAACTGAAAAATAAAAGTCATATGAATAATAGAAATGTCATATGAATCGCAAAGACTTTTACATGCGATCATACCAAACTATTGCATGGCAAACCATGAAAAACAACAAAACAAAATAAGAAAGAGTAGAAAAAATTATTTAACAATAAACTGATAGCACCAATTTTTGCTGTAAAGGTCATTTATGAGGAAGTTGGAGAACTGCTTCATTCCTGCTACGTGCTTTGTTTTTGTATTGGGAAAAACTGTGATTAACTTGGAAAAAAACGAATTGGACAACATTTGATGTTTTTTGGCTTAATGGAAAGATGAGGAAGAACCTGACATTGAAAGGTGAAAGAGACACTCTTCTCATTGTGTCCAGGGCAGATGGTCCTCCTCTGCACTCCACATTCACATCTTCCTGTTAGTTATTGTGCTCAACTGACCGCAAATGCTACACTTCTCCAAATAGCTTCCACGCCAGATCCACCATATTATTTCACAGCACAAGAATAAAATTTGGATTGTTTGTGAGGTTCCCTTAAGCACTGAGGAATTTGCTCTTTATTAGCTCATATAGCAGAACACAAACAATTACGTAACCAAACAAGGAACTTCATGTTCTTTATTGAGAGATCTTAAGAATTCAAATGAACAGCCGTGGTTAAAGGTATCTAAGGTATCTGCAGGATTTTTAAGCTCAAATTTAACTTTTTACGACCTGCACAAATAAAATTAATACCATATGTGACCCTGGAGCACAAAACCAGTCTTAAGTCGCTGGGGTATATTTGTAGCAATAGCCAAAAATACATTGTATGGGTCAAAATTATCGATTTTTCTTTTATGCCAAAAATCATTAGAATATTAAGTAAAGATCATGATCCATGAGGATATTTTGTAAATGTCCTACCATAAATATATCAAAACTTAATTTCTGATTAGTAATATGCATTGCTAAGGACTTCATTTGGACAACTTTAAAGGCGATTTTCTCAATATTGTTTTGCTTTTTTTTTTGCACCCTCAGATTCCAGATTTTCAAATAGTTGTATGTCGGCCAAATATTGTCTGATCCTAATAAACCATACATCAATGGAAAGCTTATTTAACATATTAAACTGTAAAATGACTGTAAAAAACATGATTTGCAGTTCAGATAAAGAAATGTATGAGAAAATGAATGAGTCAAAAGTATAAATTATTTGATTAATTTAAACAATTATTATCAATCAATTATATCAATTAAATAACAAAAATATTTTACTGTCTTAATTGTTTAGATTTTCCACTAGTTTTTCTTTATAGCTTATAGCACATTTACAACTCTGCGTGTTTGCTGCGTAAAACCGGGTTGATTTTCACATTGGTCTGAACAAAAACAGCCGGGCTTATTGAAAATGCACATTCATTCTCTGCCAGCAGGAGACGCTTTTTCAACGGCAGAAATATAGCGGTTTCCCCGGTAACGGCTGTACACAAAGCAGTGCAACACCTGACTTTGAAACATGCAGCGCTTGTGTTGATTTAATGAAATCAGAACCTTTTGAGGTTCAAGTCACATTAAGCCACATCGCAATTCTTGTCTTTCCATGCCCAAATTTAAGACCTCTTGAAATAAAAATTAAGACTTTCTTGTACCATTTAAGACTTTTTATGGCCTTAAATTTGATACAACTAAATTTAAGACTTTTTAAGGACCTGCGGAAACCCTGGACAAAGTCTTGAAAATCTGAACCCCCCCAGAGTCACATTGCAAGACGTTGGGCATGAAGTCTGATCTACATTACAGCTTATTAGGGCCAAAAATCACCCACTTAAACAGGAAGAGATCTTCTGAATGATTTTCAAATGGCCAACTCTTAAGTCTGAGCATCCCTCACAAGATGAAGACATGCTGTGGCAGGTTTGATCAATGATAGCAATGTCTTGTGACCAAACGTGGCAAAGTTTGAATGCTATGGCAAAAGGAAGATTTTCACTGACTACCAACAATCTCTTATATGGCTACGGAAGACTTGGAATATAGTGCATGTATCGTATGGATACATTTTATATTTTTATGGAGCATTCTTGTCCATTTAGAGCACGACAGCTCCTGGTTACCATATGCTTGCTTCTTTGTTTAGAAAAGAACAACATGAACATTCTGCTTAACTTTTGTGTCCCATGGAAGAAAGAAACTCAAACTGGTTTTGGAACAACGTGAGAGCGAGTAAATCATAGCAGAGCTTTGATATTTGGTAGACTTTACTTTAATAAAGCAGCATGATGCACTCAGATGGGCTCCATGAAGCAGACTGTATGTGCCATTGGACTGCTGGACAGTAATGTCATATTTCATTGTGGTACGTTTGTGTACTATAAATATGTAACATTACCTGGGAAGCCCTGGAAGGTAATCCTGTCTCCAGCCACGGCTCCACTCGGGGGATCCAGGATTTCAACTTTTTCTGGAGAGCTGGCACACATGACCATGGCCTGGGACAAGATGCCTCTCATCTTAGCATGCTTCAGGTTGCATAGGAGGACAGCCATGCGATTCTGCATCTAAAGACAGAAAAAAAAAACATAACTAAACAAGCGGCACAAGAACCAAGTGTGATCTTCTTAAGCAGTTAAAAAGAATACTATAAATTAAATATAATTTATTGCATGTCAGAATGAGAAGTTATGCAACAGTCCAAAAACATCAACAATATACCATATTATGAGGAACAGCTGGGCAACTTTATAACTGTTGAATTTTTTTGTTTTTATAACCAAGAACCAGGGATGCAGAAAAAAACAGACCCTCAACAAAATTAATAAACTGAATACATGCAATAATCATTCAACTCATCTACTTCCAAATCCCTTACAAAATGAACTGTAGACATTCATTATTATTTCAACTCTATAAATGCACAAACATGCTTAAAGCAACTGTGATGTAGTCATAACCGAACATGATTAAATTAAATGAATGAAGGAAACAGATGCGTTTTATAGGTGAAATTAGAATTTCTGACGAGCTGCTAGGAATCCCCTAAACAAATCGTAAACTCGGGGTTCTGGAAAATAAAGCACAAGAGACTGAGCTGTCTGCATGGAACAGGTTTATGGACCTGCATGAATCGTAGTAGTGCAGACGTTTTATATGAAACTGTAAAACTGAAATATCCCCCTTCCCAATATACTGAAACATAACACCTAATCAACAAGAGCTGCATTCATTATATGGCAAACAAAGATTGCTCTCAGGTACAGTAGCGAGACGTTGAGCCATTACGTTACTTCAGACTATTCCAAACATTGTCTAATAGGAGTGTAAATATTAGCTCAATTACAAAGAAATGTTTTTTTTTTTTTACTGAACGATACAATGCATCTAGAAAGCTGCGATTTGGCCATGATTCAGCTTGTTTCATGTATGATTCATGTTTCTTTAAATATGCTGAAGACACTTGAAGGACAATTTAATCAATTTTTTTTGTAGCTTTTTAAAGTAAACCAGTCATTTTTTTAATTAAATATAACAAATCAAAAAAGGAATATATTTTGAAAAGGGAATATATTTTGATTAAGTTAACATGCTATATTTTAAAAGGTGTAGAATTATTTAATTCTATAAATCAATCAAATCTAACAATAAAAATTCAATGCACATTTAATACTGTGATTAATTTGTAATTAAAGCAATTGCATTTTAATAATGTAATTGTATTTATTAAATGTAAATAATGTTAATTTAATTAAAAATGTTATATTTTAAAAATAAATAAAAATAATTGTTTTTTAATTATAATAATGACTTTAGGTGCTTTTTACTTTATAAATCGTGATTAAATGATTTGGTGCATTTCAGAAAATTAAAACAACTTATAATTAATAGCAATAACAATATTAATTGATTAAGGTGCTTTGCAAATTCCTGAATAAATGCATTAAATGATTTGTTGCATTTCAGTGATTTCTGTAATGCCTTTAATTCTAATGACCGTCAAAACTGGACTCGTGATAAACATGAGTTAGATGCGTCAGTACCTGCTCCAGAGGGATGTGTTTGACCAGTCCACTGACAACAGTGCGTGGAGATGCTTCACCAACATCCACCTGCTCAATGTAGAGAGAGTCGGCGTCAGGGTGCTTTTCGGCGCTGATGATGCGGCCCACTCGCAAATCCAATCGAGACACGTCTACTTTCGCCTCTTCCTGAGGCGGCGCCGCTGCCTTCTTCTCTTTCTCACCTGGACCAAAAGTGCATTACAGATCATCAGATGATGTCTTTCACATATTTTTCTGTTTGTAAGTCAGAACACAAACATGATTCATAACTTTAGCAATTACAACCTTCAACCAACACAGCGTAAATATCTGTAAAAAGCACAAGCTGTGGAAGTAGAGCTGTTAGAGACATTGTACCAACCTCGGCACACCGTGTCATTCTTGGGTTTTATTACGGTACATGTCCACCCTGAGGAAATGTGCCTTTAGTTTGTGAGGTGTTTTTAATGCAACTCTTTGAATGATATTTTTAGCTTGTGCATATTGTTCCCTAGGGAGCTGTTGGGATACTTTTAAAAGTCTACAACTGGAAATTATGTCGGCTTTTCATCTGTGTTCTGTTTCTGAACTTTTCCCAAAACAATTGTGCCAGCAATCGCTTCAGTATGGTGTTTGTTTCTAATCGCTCCAGTCATCTGAAAATAGTACAACTTTACCATTGTTTCCGCACTTATGGGCTTGGTGAACCGTTTTGGATCACCACTTCACCCTACAAGTCTTGAAAATGAAAACCTCTGTGTACTCTATACATGCATAAGCAGTGAACACAATGATTTCCAGGTTGAGGAAATCAAAGCGCTACAGTTCAAAAGTCTGGGGTCAGTAAGACTGTTTTTTAAAGAAATTATATTTTTTATTTAGCAAGGATGCATTAAAATGATCAAAAGTGACAATAAAAACAGATTTGCCATCACAGCAATAAATTACATTTTAAAATTTGCAGTATTGTAAATACTGTAGTAATATTTCACATTATTAATATTTTACTGTATTTCTGATTAAATAAAGGCAGCCTTGGTGAACATAAGAGACTTTTTTTTTTAAATCTGACTCCAAACTTTTGAATGGTAGTGTAAGTTTTTCTGTGGGACAGTTGATAAAATCACTTTACAGTCAAGAAGGTCAAACATCTGTGGCCAAAATGACATTTTTTCATGCCAAATTAATTTTATATTAGATTTATTTCATCAAACATACCAATTATTGCTTTTAATACTTGAAAAGTCAAAGGGCACCAAAGCTGGACCTTATGTGGAAAGTGCCAGTAATATTTTTCATATTTCTTCATTTTCACGCAACACTGCAAGGTGGCTGGGTTAAACCTTCTTTATTTTCTCAGAAAACCTTTTGAGTTTCAGGTAAAGTTGTCAATAGCTGTTAAATATGCTTCTTATTCCAAACTTTTAATAAGGAAAAATGAGTGTAGTACACGACCCTTCACTTTGAAGCATGCAGTGCATGCAGACTACGTGTCTAATTGATTCAATCACAGCCTTTTGCGGTTTAATAATCACACATGGCTATTGTGAATTCATTGGTGATGTACATTAATCACGCAGGCCCTAATTTAAGAAAATGCTGGTAGAAAAAGTGCCAAGAGTCCTCAAAGTCTTCTAAATGTGAGAAATCATGTAGTTCTGCCAAGAAACAGATATGCATGAACTACAGGTGCTACATCCACACCGAAACACAGCATTCAACGCTGAAGGAAAAGAGACGTATTTGAAAATAATGAAACTCCTTTTAACATCTGGCCCAAAGGGAACGCCCAAGTTAACTTGTTATTCCTCAGCCCATAAATGCACAAAAACGATCTGTGATCTGTACTTAGATATGAAGTTGAACAGAGCATTCCCAAGTTGAAGGGATTTAAGTGATTGGAAATGAAAATCATTTTTCATAATAAATAACCATGAAAGGAAATCTGATCCATTTCAAATGCTCTATTCTTTAGGGTATGAATAGTTAGAAACGTAACCCCCTAAAGACAGCGGTGACATCTTTAAATCTGGTTTGCCTTCAGAGCTGGTTGTAACCCAAATGAGTTTGACCTGCATCCACAACTTGCATTCACTCATAGTCTCTTCTCAAGCTTTTCAAATGTGTTCATTACACGGCATTGTTTATGAGAGTGGGATTGTGCATTAGTAAAATGTTTTTCTCATTTATGTTCCTATCTGACGTGTAAATCATTCACATATTCTCCAAAAATTCAATTAACCCCTAGACATGACACAGTCTACTCTTAATAAGTCATTTTTATGGCCCTATATTATTGACACTTTCTTTTCATTGGAATTTACAGCAGCTATCCTGAATTATAATTAGACAAAAGTTCTATATGCAACTTAATTTCATTCAGTGGGAGTAGATTTAGCAACTAATTCTAAAAGATCTGATTTTGATTCTGACATCGCAAACGTTTTGGATGGGGTTGCAAATGAATCAACAGCACTGGAAACTTTGCCACTGCAGAGATGAGCTGTTATAAAGGAAATGCCATATTAATAGTCTCAGAAGTATGCTTACCCTTCTTCTCGGCTTTCATCTTTTTCGTGTCATCGTTGTTTTTGGCTGGTGGGGTTTTTGTGGCTGGGGCAGGAGCAGGAGCAGAAGGGGCTGCTGGGGCAGGTGGCTCTGAGGCTGTGGGTTTAGAGACACACTGGATGCTGGGCTCCGCTGAAGGCATGGCCACATCTTTCACTGCAAAGAACAAATCAAATTATTTCACTACTTTATCATTAGAAAAACTATGCTTTTGTGAATCCTAAATGCTCAACACAATGCGAAGATTTACTTATATTAATCTGAAGGCACTTCTGACCACCAAAATAGGCATCACTGATGTTTAAACGTAGGTGGTCACATGCTGATGCATTTAATTTTAGACTATAGACGTTTTGAAATCTAAAAGTTACATTATGTTTTCAAGTACAGTATCTTAGTATTTCATTATTTCCAAAACATCAGCAAGAATGCAGTATATTGTGTGATATTATACCTCCTCTCCTCTTTTCTATTTCAAGAAGCTGATTCTTCAGTTCCTCGATGTCCTTCTTGAGCTTGGCGTTCTCCACCATCAGTTTCTTTTCCTCTTTCACCGTGGCCTGCACAACTACACCAAACAACACATTCATTAGAACAAGACAGACACACATTAATTCAGAACTTCTCAACCGTCTACTGCTTATGTACTGTAAGTTACAATGTCAATACAACCGTCCTTTTTAAAAACCGCAATCACACAATCAAAGTCACTGTGCTTTAAACACACAAAGCTATTTTAGTTTTATAAAAGATATTCACTTACTATGTTTTTGTTTGATATTTTAGCACAACGATAAAATAAACACTACAAAAGTTTAGTGGCCGTAAGATTTTGAAAATGTTTTTGAAAGAAGTCTCTTCTGCATACCAAGGCTGCATTCATTTGATCAAAAATACAGTAATATTGTAAAATATTATCACAATTTGAAAATTATGTAATCAATTCCTGTGATGATAAAGCTGAATTTTCAGCATCATTACTCCAGTCTTCAGTGTCACATGATCCTTCAGAAATCATTCTAATATGCTGATTTGCTGCTCAAGAAACATTTCTTCAATGTTGAAAACAATTTTGCTGCTCTATATATTTTTTGGATACTTTTTCCATGATTCTTTGAATACAAGGTTCCAAAAAAACATAATTTAATCAATTGAATGCATCCTTGCTGAATAAAAGCATTCGTTTATTTCTAAAAAAAAAAAAAAACGTACTGACCCCAAACTTTTGAAAGGTAGTGTTAAAATATAAAATAATACATGCATCTTTATAATATTTTTCCCTTATTAAAATAATATTGTTTTAGTTCCAATGGTATAAACGTTTGAAACCTCTATAAATGCAAATATTATACTTCTAAGCACATTCTGAAGTAGATTATTAAACGATTACTCTTTCTGCTTTTCATCATCTCAGACATCCTTATTGGTCATTGACCCGGGTTCAACACACATGCACGCCTCATGCATCCACTTACTGGCTTTCTCCTTCAGCAGCTGGACCTGCTGCTTGAGGTATTCGATGATCTGGTCAGCCTCCGCGGCCTTCTGGTCCAGTCTCATGAGTGAGGGTGTGTGGCCTGACATCCTGAAAAGGGATCGTACCAGGAACCTGAAAAACAAGCCAAAGGAAAAGATCAAACGCTGTAGGAACTCTTAGTCACTCATAAACATGTTTTTTTTTAAAAGAGGATCCAGAGACATCCTATCCGTGTTTGGGAACATGCGGCACTTGAGAGCACGGCCTTGTTAAATGAGATCTTTTCAGATCTTTGGCGCGTGTAAACATGAGGTGTTTTGGCACACTTTACACGGTGCTTTAATTTGTAATTTATACCTATACGTGGCCAAGTTTCTGTCCTAAACACCTTCCATGAAGGAGAATTATAATGAAACAGCTGACACCAGCCAGATGCTCAACAATAGATCGGCTAGACGCCAAACAACATGCGAAAACCTCATCAAAGCTTACATTCTCCATCCTAATCCCAGCGAACCCTGCTTTGGATTCTCACTTCAGTACTGTTAGACCGTTTAAATTGCCTCGCCAATGTCCAGGTCAACAGCAATATTCTCCAACAACGAAGCGGATGGAATCAAACCATATGGCATTTAAATGTGTGTGTTCTCATGTCCACGATAATACAAATACTGCGTAATTGCATCACTGTCCTCTCGGCTCTGTTTTGATTGAGGAATCCTCTTTGGCTCCACAACGGATCAAACAATAATTCCCATTCAGTCGAAAGACAGCTGGTGAAGGAACATGGACACGTTACACATTTGGCTTGGGCTCATCCACTGCAAAAGGACTAAGGGAATTTTTACAAGGCGTAGGAAAAGAGAAGAACACATCATAACACATAGTGCAGGGTGGTGCTGGAAAACAACAGCTGGCGCCGGATGAAAACAGAGAGTTCAGATGAGCAAATTAGAAACACAAAAAAGCTGGAGTTGATAATATCGTGGATCAAAGTCTCTTGTTTTTGAAGTTCTTGAACTGCTTTAAATGGGTCTGTGGTGGAAGAATTTATGAGCACCATGACAGGACTGTTTTCATTTGCATAACCCCTGAAAACGAGTCCCGGGGCCGAGCCGGAGCCCAAAACACTTCCAAAAAGCTCAGTTGTCACCGTTTTCCCATAATGCCCTGCAGTGGTGGTCATCGGCATCATATGACAGCCTATAAACATGAATATTAGGCATGCAACAGATATCAAATTTCTGAAACGCAACCAAAAAATGCAAAGGCGTCTGTGAAACAAACCTCGAAAATGTTAGGTTCTGTTACATCTGACACCAGTGAATGTAACACTTGCAGGAGCAGCTGTCACTGTCATGCAAGTCTGAACGGTGAGGAGATAATGACTACGCACTTGTGCCACACATTAGCCAGCGCTTCCATTGGCCACCAGCCCCAGTCAAATCACAATAAAGACTTCATTCTCTTCTATTCAAGAAATTCCAAATCCCATAGGAATGTTTTTATGTAACCGTAATTGTCCTTGAAATAACTGCATAGGGCCCCAAAAGAAAAGCACATGACATGTCCTATATTTTACATCCAGACTATTTTGGGACACAAAAAAAGTGTGGAATATTATAATTTTTTTAATTAATGTGTAATAATTTATTTGATAATTATAAAAATAAAATAATGTATGATTTATTTTTATAATTAATTATAAATAATTATTCTAATTTATTTAGCAAGTTTGAGGTCTGTAAAAAAAAAACATGTCCATTTTAATATGACAGAACTGGAGAAATGATTATTGTATCAACACATTTGTAACATTTATTATCGTTTATAACACCTTCGTGCATTAAGTCACTACACTGATTTATGAATTGGAAAGTAGGTTATGTTTTACGCGAATGGACTCTATTATGTCAAACAAATTAAACAAGATGAAGGCTTTTTGATATATAGGTGGCCTGAGCAATCACAGTAGAATTATGCAATATGATGAGAATAAGACAACACCTTGCATCATACTTTTATAAATTAATTTCAGTTACATATTCTAATCTTCAGGACATGCATGGTGGTATTTTTATATGCTGACTTGTTCAGAACAAGTGAATGAACCTGTTTGACAGACCACATACTGCAAGTGAAAGTAAAAGGAAAACAGAAAGCAATCTATTAAAGAATTATTCATTTCAAAGTCAATGGCCATAAATGTTAAAATAATAATTACGAGAGAAATAACAATATATTAATTATTGATGTCATTTTTGTCATAAATCATCAAATAAATTCACTTTTTAAACCTTTAAAGCAGATGGCGTCTATGCAAGGATGGAAATTTAACTATAATGTGCCATAATACGATGGGTTTTTTTTTTTTCAGTAGCGATATTCTGCAGAAGGACCATCATGACTCATGATGACATTATTACCGTGTTTATATAACTTGTTAGGCTAAACACAGTGCTGACTGTCATCTTCATAACACGTCTGTCCTTTTACATCTCGACTTTAACTACATTCCTAACACATTACATAGACAAATACAAAATACTCATTAACTAAAACGTCAATGCGAGCTCTGCTACTCACATAAAACTGCAACCGAATGTTTCTTTCCTACACAGCCACACCGCACTTTCACTTGTCCCTCCGGCGTTGTGAGATGATGACGCCACAGTCACGCGTCGCTGGCGCGGGATAAACGCGTCAACCTGCTGTTTACAGTCGCCGGAAGACTAAACCGATGTCTCAAAACTACAACTATATATCAGTAATATTATCAATGGACACGTGAATCAAATGGAGCAGTCTTTAATTTCAGATAAACAGGTATGCCGCTTATTTTATTTTGCGTTTGTAAAAGCACTAACGCAAGCAATCGTACAGAAATATATGTGTGTATTGTACGTTATATTTCAATTAAATATTGTAAAATATTATTGGTTTAGTTTATGTTGTAATCGTGTCAGACAAAATATTGTGTTATGCTGTAAGTTAAAAAAGTGTTATGATTAATCTAGGTTGTCTTAATTTATGTGTACTGACATGCACTCCTAATTTACCACGATTTTACTGTAGTAACACTACAATAGCTATTTATGTTGTATTAAAAAATCCGTATTGATTTTGGGAATTACAAAATAATGTACAGAAATAATACAACCATTTAAAATTATACAACTATATATATATGTATGTATGTGTGTGTGTGTTCTGTATAACTATATATTCAGTATGCTGTGTATTCCCCATGTCAGTGTGTTTGTTGAGCATCAGGCGAGTCATGCAGCCCCTCAGAGATGCGGAGCTGGGAGCCTCCACCTTCTTCGCCTCTCCTCTTCCTCATGATGTGTGTGGCAGCAATGGTCTTCCTCTCACCCCCAACTCCATTAAGATCCTGGGACGCTTTCAGATCCTCAAGACCATCACCCATCCCAGACTGTGCCAATATGTGGACATCACCAGAGGAAAGCATGGTATGATGGCTTTCATGCTTTATTGTAATGCATTTCTCACTAAATGACTGGCGAATCATCAGATGCCCAAAAAAGATCAAGTCTGGTCAAGTCAAATTTTTTATAGTGCTTTACAGATTGTTCCAGCTTCACAGTATTAAACAGAAAAGAATCAGAATCAATGATGCAAACTTCAAAAATGAGACAAATCCAGTTTCCGCTGTAAAGCAGCTGTAGCAAGACAATAGTGTCAGTCAGTTCAGTCAGTGTTGGTTCAGATAAGTACATTTTGTTCATTATGAAACAAGTTAAATTCAGCTATAAGCAGCTCTATTGAAGACAGCAGTGTTGTTATTCAGCTTGAGTCAGTTCAGTGTTGATTCAGTAACAGTGTCTGTGTTGCAAAATTCATTCAATTCAGCTATAAAGCAGAAGACAACAGTTTCATTGTTGAGCTTAAATTCAAGTTTTGCTTTCATCCGATAGTGTCAGTGTGGTTAAATCGATAATAGTACTGAATATTAAGTGTCTTTTAAACCCCAACAAAGCAAGCCAAAAGCAGAGCCCAAACTCTATAAGGGTAACAGTATAAAGAAGTAATGTCCATCGACAAATGACAGTAAATACAGTTTATTTCTTAGAATAACTCATAAAACAATGCAGCTCATGGCTATCTACTGTAGTTAATTTGCCACTAAATGTTTCAAAATCTTGAGAAAATTGGATGGCTTTTTTCAGAAGTGCTTGGTGTAGCAATGTTGTACCTTGTAAACATTTTGTTATCTTTGTAAAGTTTCAAAATGGATGAACACTACAACATTGACACTGTTATTGAATTTGATTTGAATCAACATCGAACTGAACTAAGCTGAATAATGACATTTATAGCTGAAATTGAAGTCGTTTCATAATTGATGAACATGCGACATTGACAGTTATTTTCCTGTTTATTTCTGTGAAGCTGCTTTGAAACAATCTAAAGCGCTGTATGAATTAAGTCACTTAGTGATTTTTATCTTTGTGGTTTAATGACATTATTCATGTGCGGATTCTGTCTGTGAGAATCTTTCTTTTTATCTCTAGTTGCTTTATGACTATTAGCTCAGTATATATCGTGCACGCGTCCCCTATGAGAAAACCCTTTGAGATCGATGCATGTGTGTATGCAAGCACATGTGTTTGAAGTCCTTATGACATTATGCAGATTTATTAGAGTTATAACTTTCTTTCATGTTTGAGAAATGACCTTGAATACAGGTCATCATCTCGCCGGAGGGAATATTCATTTCTGAGGATAATGACTGGGTTATTAAAGCCATCTTTAGTTTTTTCTTCACTATGTGATTCAAATAGGAATAGTATGAATGTTGTGCGTTTTGGAGTGGTCGCAATTGTAAAACAATAGTGTTTTTTGAAGATACTGCAATTTTTCTCAAATATAGAATAAATAAATCACAGATAAATTGACTTGAGATACAAAAATGTTCATAGCTCAAATAGTAGAGAATTGTGCTTGAATAATCCAAGGGTTTGATTCCCATGAACTCTAATTTGTCCTGTTGACATTTTGCAGAACGGCTGGTTATTGTAGCTGAGCACTATGAAAAAAGCTTGAAGGACTTTCTGAAGCAAGGGAAAGCAGTCAGGTAACACATGCAAGATCTTGATGATGAACTGAGCATAATGCATATGGAATATGACTGATTGATTGCATATGGTCTGTATACCTGACATTGCTGAAAAACAGTATTTATTTGAAATAGAAATAGCCTAAATAAATGTCCAACTGCAGGTCAATTTAAGGCAACACCAACAAATAAAAGCATCAGTTTATTTAAATGACATGAATATAGTGATTCCATTAGTGATTTACCATGGTATCACAATTTGATACAACATTGTCCTATGGTACCATCGCAATATTTCTGAAAGGTGTATTTAAACATTTCACACTCATCATTTTGAATCTGTTCTACATCATCAGGTCAACAGAACCATTGCTTAATATTTTGCAGCAGAGCTTTTTTGTTGTTGTTCTGAGATTCATTAGTGGCTTGTATCTTCTCATGTGGAAGCCATTGACACTGTTGTCAATTTTTTTATGTGGCCAGTTTTTGGAAAGCTTTTCTTTTTTTAAAGCATTTGATCGTTGTGTGTTATCTTTGGACCATACTATAAGGGTGATATGTTGTATGAATATTGACACAACTGGGATCAGAGTGTAAGAAAATGATGATTGTTGATAGCAGTTGTAACTTGGGTCAGTGTGACAGCAGTTCACTATCAAAGACTGTTGCCGTAGATGGTATTTTACTGAGTGAATGTTACAAAAAATTACCTAAAAACAAGACAGAGGACAAAAACAACTTACTGAAACCAGTAAAGCTTCAATTTTTAGGCAATATATAATGCATTGAGTAACAATTTCCAATCAGACCAGTCATGTCTAGCAGTATTTTCACCACCCCAATAACCTATCCAGAGTTTTCCAAAGAAACATGTTTTTCATCATCCAGACCTTTCTACACATTTTTAGTCAGAAAAGTCAGAATGTTCTGTTTATAAAATATTTGACCGATAAGAAAACAGCAGTTTCCAGTAAAAGTACATGAGGAGCGCTTTATTCAACACCCTGGTTAGAATAATTTATTAATAGTTCATGTAATCATCCTTATTGTTTCATAATAAAGCAAAAACCATCCCACTTTTGTTCATTAAATGACATAAACTTTTATCCCCATAAGGAATTAGTTTTTGAGGTCAGACTAGCCCAGCAGCCTGTGTTTGTACAGGCTGTTTGTCCTGTGTGTCTTCCAATTAGAAGCAGACAATTGCAGTGTCCTTTACTTTCTGCTCTTTTTTTCATCCAGTGTCATGTTATTAAGCACAGAAATACTGTAGCTGTTTGAGCGGAATCCACAGCTAAACCAATGATGTATTCCCAATAACTGATTCATATAAGCAGTGATTAAACAGCTCAGACTGCAAATGGCACTTAAATTAAGTATTATTATAATATTTAATAAATAATATGTATACTATACTAGACTATAATAACTGTTTGTATTTTGTCTTTTTACTTTTACTTAAAGTTTAGGAGTGTTAAAATGTAAAATTTACCAGATTTTTTTGTTTTGTTTTTGTTTTTGTTTCTTCTACCCAAAAATATGTGATCGTCCATAACCAGGTCTTTATTTCAGGATTTAGCAAATGGCTGCAATATAACAAAGAGTGAAAAATTGAAGGGGGTCTGAATACTTTCCGTACCCACTGTATATGAGTAGACATAGGAATATGATTTTAATGGTTTTAATATTATTTAGTAAGTTTCATTTTTCATGATTTCAAGATGTTTTTGTCTCTTAGTCCAGAGAAGGTGCTACAGGTTGCCTATGAAGTGCTGGAAGGCTTGGAGTTCATGAATAAACATGGCATGGTGCATCGCGCTTTGTCTCCCAACAACGTTCTCCTGGACTGTGTGGTATGTGAAAAAACAGACATGTATTGAGAACTCACTTTTAATTTAATTTAATTTAATTTAATTTAATTTAATTTAATTTAATTTAATTTAATTTAATTTAATTTAATTTAATTTAATTTAATTTAATTTAATTTAATTTAATTTAATTTAATTTAATTTAATTTAATTTAATTTAATTTAATTTAATTAATTTTATTTTTATTTTAGTCTAAACCTGTAGTTATTGTTGCTCAAACATTTAATAATAAAACTCATAGCTTTAATATAAGAGCTTTATACTAAATAAACTGATAATTCTGACAAACTGTATGTCACTGTTAACGTTTGTTGGGTTTGTTTAAAACAATAAACACAATAAAATTGTCAGAATGATATGAGAATTTATTTAGTACTGTGATGTGCTTTCAGCTCACTGTTGGAATAAAATGTTCTTTAACAAATCAACAGGATAAAGTGAAGCTGGCCAAATTCGGCCTGTATCATATGACCGACCACGGAGCAGATGTTGACTTTCCTATTGGGTACGTCATTCAGCTATAATGTTTTCCATTTGTTTCCTGATCTAACATATTCCTCAGAATGAAACTCGCTTGCTTTGGACTCTATATAAGGGTACAGATAACATCTCTGCATCGTTATAGAAGAGCAGAAAGTCAGGGCGAGCTTTAAATCTTGTGCGCCGTCTCTTTAAGATGCATCGTGGCCCCGAACCGAACCATCAGCCTTTCATGGAAAAAAAGATCAATGGGTCACGCTGTGCTCTCGTAATAAAGAAAGATGAACTAACATTAGATGTGCATCATTGTGGCCCATCTTTGTTTTGACCAAAAGCAGATCCTGGATATCAAAGCGGCTTCCTTATGTGGTATCATAAATGACTGAGTGGCACAACTAGGAGCCCTCATGTTCTCAGAAGGCCTGTCTTATAATATCCGGTTGTTATTTGGGTTTTGTGGGACACGCCTTTTGTTATCTGTCATCACAAAGACCACATCTGCACTCTGCAAGACCTTTCCAACACCCGTGTCTTCTGTTCCTCTGTGTTTCCGTAGGTATCCATCTTACCTGCCTCCAGAGGTTATTGCTCAAGGCTGTTTCTATTCCAGCAACCCCTCGATCATTGAGGCCCCGCTTCCTTCGGGGCCCAAAACAGACGTTTGGTCTCTCGGGGTGCTTCTGTTTGAACTCTGTGCGGTACGCTCTCAGAGTTTTCATAGATTCTGCTTAACAAGGACTAAGCTGAATTTTACAATGCAAATCATTGCTTTTTTCCAAGATACTGTATGAATAATTTATGGTGTTACTGTACATACATATGTTTTAACAAAAACATGTCCGTAAGGTTTTACTTACAGGTTACATTTTATGCATAATTATCAAACAAAGACAGTAAAGTTTATAAATTCATTTTCTCCCCAAATAATCCAGTGGTTGTAAATGTTGTTGATTGCAAAATGTCATGAAAGGGGATTTTAAAAAAGACTAATTTGCTTGAAATACACTGAAACCTTTTGTAGCTCGAAAAGCACTGCATACTGAATGATTTTTAAAAATAATATCAGAAATAGTATACTCAGTCTAATTATAAACATTCAATAAATAACATGACTTTCAAGATTCAAGATTTTTATTTGTCATATGCAAGTTATAATAATTATAAATAATTAATAATCAAATAGCTTTTTTCCCCCATTAATTTTTAATTCAATTTTCCAAAAATTTGTAATGAAAAATGTGAATTAACACTTATAACATTGGAAATGTGTTTAGATTGATCTATTTTTAATTAATATTAATCTAATATTTTATTAGATTTTATTTTTATTTCTTATTTTTAATCTAATACATTAATACTTTTATTTCAACTTCATTTCAATAAAAAAAAAAACGTTTTAATAGTTTTAGTAACTGATGATAACCGTCCTAGGCCAGAAGAAATGTTAACTAGATAGTAAAAAATGTGTAAACAAACTTTAATGTTGGCTTGAGAAAGCCTAGTCTCTTTAAAAAGAGGAATCCAAGGTCAAATCGGGATACAGCATTGCAGTTAATATGCTCTGCTCTACTTTTGGCAAATGTAGTAGGGCTTAGAAAATTTGCATACTGCAAAAATATGCTTTTTAACTGTGACCACAGTGATTCTACCATTTACTATTTGATGTCATGTGACTTGTGTTGTCCAATAGGGAAGGCAGATTCTACAGAACATTGATATTAGTGAGAGAATGAAGTTCATCATCAACTTAGGCAAGTTTGTGTTTATGTATTCACATCACATTATGTCTGTTTTCTGTTGTAATGCCTTTCACCATTGCAATACCTTATTGTCTCTACAGGATGCATGGACGACATAATCACTGTTCTTGCCGAGGAACACGGGTGCTTAGATACAATTAAGGTAAGTTTGCTCTTCTTAATGGATAGACTTTCGTCTTTGTACTTTACATTCCTTGCAAAGATATTTGATTATGTTTTCTTTTTTGTAAACCTTATACTGCCGGACAGAAAAATACACAATCGGTGTCATGGTAGGAAGTGCTTTATCTCAGTGGTTTCATCTCAAAGGAATTTGACTTTAAAAGGTTTACTTTGAAACCTCTCAGATAAACTCTTCTTAGCTTGACACTGAACTCTCACTGGTCGTACAACTAACGTTTTCCAAATGTCCTCATAAAACCTCTCTTTTCAGTGGGGTTTATAGCATGAATGACAGATAGTGCTGATTTTTCTGCGTTTGGCTGGGTTTGATGCTTTACCAACATTCTTGTCTCCGTCTTTTTCCCAGGAGCTGCCTGAAAATGTGCAGGCTTTATTGAGGAAATGCCTGACGTTTCTCCCTTCAAAAAGGTTACCTACAATATTTAGCCCTTTATCATTTCTTCATAGAAAGAAACTCTATGAAACTCTCTCTCATCTGCCAAAGCTTTTCATGCGGTCAGAAGGGACTATTTGACATTGTCGGGACGAATGACAGATAGTGCTGATTTATCAGAGTTTGGCTGGGTTTGATGCTTTACTAATATTCTTGTCTCCGTCTTTTTCCCAGGAGCTGCCTGAAAATGTGCAGGCTTTATTGAGGAAATGCCTGACGTTTTTCCCTTCAAAAAGGTTACCTACAATATTTAGCCCTTTATCATTTCTTCATAGACAGAAACTCTATGAAACTCTCTCTCATCTGCCAAAGCTTTTCATGCGGTCAGAAGGGACTATTTGACATTGTCATTATGCCATGAAATGCATAATTTTACAACAAATGCAGCAATTATACTTGACCAATTATTTTACCAATAATTGTATTATTTAAATTCTTTGTAGGAATGGGTGATATAGTTATAAAATTGATATTTTTCATCCTTGGATTGATATTCAATATATTGCATCTCAATATTTGTATTTTTCTTATAGTATTATAGTTATATATCGAGAGATAGTATTATAGTTTTTATTTTTATATTTTCAGTTCAGTTTCATTTCATATTAGCAAGTTTTGTTTTATATATACTGTATATTTACTATATATATTTATTTTTATTTATTTATTTAGTCATTTAGCAGACGCTTTTATCCAAAGCGACTTACAAATGAGGACAATAAAAGCAGTCAAAACTAACAAAAGAGCAACAATATATAAGTGCAAATGACAAGTCTCGGTTAGCCTATCGCATATATATATATATATACTTTATATGTTATTCTTTTTTTTGTTAATTTATTAAAATTTTAGTCAGATTTTTTATTAATTTTATTTATATAAATATTAATATAAATATTTTATTGTTACTATTTAGGTTTAATTTGGTTTTATTTGAGTTTTAGTTTTAGTTTATATTTATTTTATTTTGAGAATAAGTCTTCAGAATCAAATTAAACTAAACTACTCAAGTTAAACTAAATTAAAATGAGTTTTTTTTTAGATTTTGTTTTATTTCAGTTAACATTTATTTTATTTAAAATAAGTTTGCTTTTCGTCTAATTGAATTATCACATTATTGGAATTGATTTACTTATTAATATTAATACTACTGATAGTTAATACATACAGTATGCGAGTAAACAATTTATTTTATTTCAGTTCACGTATATTTTATTTCAAGTAACAACTTTTTATGTTTTACTGTTAGTTTTAGTTAACTGAACTAATTTATTTATTTCTAGAACGTTTTAATAAATGACCATTTCCGCACAGATCTATTGTGAAAGGTTTTTTAGAATGAAAGCCCTAGTTGTTTGCTTTGGTCAAATTGAACACATTGAAAATCACATTATTGGAAATGACTTACTAATTAATATTAATGCTTATAATAATTAATACATACAGTATGTGAGTAAACAGAGAGGACCAAACGTGCTTAATTAATAATAATTATCAGTGTCTTCACTAATTGTTCTTGTCTTTCAGACCCACCCCAGCTGAGCTTCTAGGAGACTCTGTGTTTGAGAGCATCTCCTGTCAGTACACACCCTACCAGAGCCCTGTGCGTCTGTTTGCCGCGGCCCCGCGCTGTGCTCATTTACAGCTTCCTGAGGACATCAGTGAACTCTGTAAAGGTTCGGGTGCCCAGATCTCACACTATAGAAAAAAGCTAATTCTAAAAATCCTGTTAATGACTATGCTGCTCTGTTGTGCAGATGATGGAGAGAACTACCTGGCAGAGAGAGCCATAGATGAGGTGTATCACCTGTGGTGTCTGGCAGGAGGAGACCTGGAGAAAGAGCTGACCAATCAAGAGATCATCCAGTCCAAACCTCCCATCTGCACCCTTCCCAGGTGCTCACACATCTCTGATCCCCACAGATTGCCAGCTTTAGAATCAGCTTAACGATTGTTTCGATGTGCAGAATCAGTCATCTGTTTTAAATAGCTGTTTGCATTCATGTAGTTTATTGCCATTGTCAAATGTGTTTGCTGTCCAGGTTCATTTTGGAGGATGGCGAGCCTTTTGGTCAAGGCCGCGACAGAAGCTTTCTCCTTGATGACACAACTGTGACTCTTTCTCTTAATCAGCTAAAAAATGTAAGAGTGTTTGCTCATATAGGCCATAAATGTATAATAGTAAAAATGTAATAAAAAAAAAACAGTATATATACATTATATCTATCTTTTTAGGAAAAGTTTGTTTGATCAGTTATATTATATTGTAGATAATATTTACATTTTGTATTGTACATTTACAATTATCTTCAATATTTAGATGTATAATTAAGATTTAAGTTTATTTTGAATTGTTTAAAAAGATGCATAAAAATTTAAAATTCGCATTATCTACATATTTATCACAAAAGGTTATTTTTTAAATATGCTAGTTGTGTGTGTTTAAATATGCTCTCTCTCTCTCTCTCTATATATATATATATAATATTTAATAATTAATGTTAAAAAGAAATGAACAAAAATTAAACATTTGAAACATGGTTTTTTTAAAAAAAAAAGGTCTGTTTCCAAATTTAGTTGTTGAAGTTGTGAAAAGTTTTAAAGCTAAATCTGGACAATATTGGGCGTGTGAGTCGACATACTAAAACACTGCTAATCTCTCATTCCAGAGGCTGAAGGATGTTGCAGGAGAGACGTATTATCCGTTATTAGAAGATGAGTAAGAAGTCATCTCTTATTCATTAAGTCTCATTTTGTGTTCAGTATTCTGGTGTGTTTGGCGGCAGTCAGTGTCTGTCTGATGCTATGGAAATGTCCCGTGTGTCCCGCAGGCAGCCCAGCCTGCCTCAGTCTAACAGCAGTAATGAACTGTCTGCCACCGTCACACTGCCCCTCATTATCCGGGAGAGAGACACCGAGTACCAGCTCACCCGCATTGTCCTCTTCGACAGACTGCTCAAGGTCCTTTACACACACACAAACACACACACAAACACACACACAAACACACACACACACACACACACACACACGCACACGCACACACACAGTTTCTGAAAATGACCACATATTAACAGCTGATGAAATCACCTCATGATGGATGTCCACCCACAGAAAAAAATGGTTCATAGAGAGTCAAAATTATGTGCTGATTTTTGTTTAAAAATGCCAAAAGTTGTTTTTGAGGTTAGTTTTAGAGTTTGGGTCATTGACATTTTCAAAAAGACTTGTCATTAATATTGATTTATCGGTCCTTTTTTTTGTTGATGGTGATTGCAGAACCCTTGATGTTGAGTAATAATTCATAGTGTATCACTTTAACAGACTTCATCAGCTCATAAAATGAGTTTTAAAACACTGCTATTACTGTAAATAATTCCATCAGTGTGTTTTTCATTCATTTTTAGGCGTATCCCTACAAGAAGAACCAGGTCTGGAAGGAGGCGAGGGTTGATATTCCTCCTCTTCTGAGGGGTCTGGCCTGGGCAGCTTTATTAGGAGTTGAGGTATACATAAATACGGCATTTACGCCAAGGAATATATTGTAATTGTTCAGCCATAGACGTTTTATGGCCTTTTTAATAGGGAACTGTGGGCCGATTTTCTATAGAGTCAAATCAAAATGCCTACGCATTTTCCAACTAAAAAGCATGGCTGGCGTTTTTTGGTCATTAATGTTGGACTATTGATTCCTGCGTTTGCGTGACGTGTGCAGTCAATCAAATTTGGATATAAATTCATTGCACATTTCACTTTAAAGCAATGCAATTATTTCATTCTAATATTAAATATGCCTTTTAGTGCACCACACCTATTTTTATTCCCAGATTCAAATCACTTAATATACTCCCACAGGGGGATATCCGATCAAAATATGACGGCATCGATAAGGACACGCCTATCCCCACTGATAGACAGGTGAGATTCTTTTCCATGTGTTTAATAGTCTTCACACTGATTGAGGTTATTGAAAAGCTGAATAATTCATCAGCCTGTTGAATAATTCACTTTGTTTGTGAAGTGCCTGTCTTCACCTTCAAGCCTTGTTAAGATTTGCCTGTCCACTGATAAATATTTCAAATGATCCCAGAGCAAACAGCGCTGATGGAGACCTCCTCACCCACCTCGCCACTCGTCTGAGTTAATTTAAAGCTGCGGATTTAATGCATTAGAAGCTTTAGAGGTTCGTTCAGCCTTCGTTGTCATTTGTCACGCAGATTGAAGTGGACATCCCTCGCTGTCACCAGTACGATGAGCTGCTGTCGTCACCTCAGGGTCACATCAAGTTTCGGCGGGTGCTCAAGGCCTGGGTGGTGTCTCATCCTGATCTGGTGTACTGGCAAGGTGATGGAGCAATGCTTGGGTGGGGTTATGTGCACGGTTTCTCTTTCTGCCACTAGATGGCGCCAGAGACTCAGTGTTACTTTAGTGCACTCACTATTTCATAAAGATAACAGATCAAATCAAATGCGGTCGCTGATGTGATTTATTAATGTCTGTGTGGGTGAGTCTCACAAAACCTGTCAACAATACATCTGGGTCATATTTCAATCTAAAATATTAAGAAATTAAGTTTTTCATAAATAAAATTAAGGTTATTTTCAGGACCATTAAGGTGTTTTTCATTATGGCATTTATTAGTACAATTAAGCACATTTTCTACCAGACTTCTAATTCTAATGGTATGTAATTGTTCTCATTGATTCTCATAATATTCTCATTACTGTAGTACAGTCATTTATGCTGATTTAACAACAGATTATTAAAAAACAAATTAACAATAGATTATTAAATTAATTAATTAATTAATTATTTAATGCAGCTACCATGGTATACAAATATTTTACAGTTTAAATAATAACTCATCTTATTTTACTTAAAGTAAATTTGTTCTATTTTCAGATTATTTTTTTTCTGAATCGAACTCATTTTCTCCCATTCTTTTTTTTTTTGCAATTCCCTTTATTCTGAATAATAATTTTCATTACTGTAATACAGTGTTGATTTTCATAACTATCATTAGATGCAATACAACAAATATTATCATAATGTACAAATAGAATTTAAATTATGTTTCTTTCTTTCTCTCCTTTTGTTTCAGTTTTTTCTTTCTTGTGATACAACTAATGTCACAAAAATCTTAAATTTTTTTATTTTAAGGGTGAAATGTGACACCGGCGTGTTCGTGACAGGTCTTATGCGATTGTCCTGTGTATGTGATCATTTGATGTTTTTGCTGTAGGCTTGGATTCGCTTTGCGCACCTTTCCTCTATCTAAATTTCAGCAACGAAGGTAAGGTTTCTGTCCAATTTTTTATGTTTTTTTTTTTTTTTGACATTCTTCCTGATATTAGTGACTCTAGCTGAACTCAGTCTTGTTATTATTTTTCCTCTCAGCTCTTGCATATGCATGCATGTCGGCCTTCATCCCCAAATATCTGTACAATTTCTTCCTGAAGGACAACTCGCATGTCATACAAGGTAAGGTGATCTTTTTGTTCCACCATAAGGTATATAACTACTGCACTGGATTGAGAATGTGCAGGCTAAAAAAAAAAAGTACCCAGATTTGATCAATTTACAACATGCCTGATTTGCATGTGGCAGTTTGCACGTGCTTGCTGTTGTTGCAGCTGTTTCTTAAAAATCTTTTAGGTGTTTATGGCTGTTACACTACAGTGATTACAGCCATAAACACTTAAAGGATTTCTGTAGACTGACATTTGGGCATGTTTGTTGTTGAGTTTGCTAGCTCTGCTGTCAGCACTCCAGGACCAGAATTGCTTCGTTTTGCTGTCTGACTGAGCTTTGAGCGAAGTGTTGGTCCTGCCATGGCTATAACGTGTCAAACGTGTTTTTGGCCCAAGTACAAACGCTTGAATGCTCTTATTCTTCACTTCTCCAGAATATCTGACCGTCTTCTCTCAGATGATTGCGTTCCATGACCCCGAGCTGAGCAACCACCTGAACGAGATTGGATTCATACCTGATGTAAGTGTAAATATTTCAAAAACACATGAAATCACATCAAAATCAAACCATATTGACATTGTTTACTTTGTTACATCAGTATTTTATTTTTGTGGCTTTTAGGCCATTCCTGTTAGCTTTGAGAGTTGTCTATATGCTAGTTTACTCCTACAAGTGTTTCCATTGGCTGAACAAAATAGGAACAGATTTTGTAATATTGTAATATCATTATCAACACACATATTTAATATTAGATTAGAGTAATATTGTGTCTAAAATGTAATTGAGCAATGTGTTACTCAGTATTAACTTCTTGTTGTATTGAAGAGGTTCGAAATTTGTTCAAATCCGCAATACTACATATAAGCTTTTGTTTATATTTATATATATATATATATATATATGTATGTGTGTGTGTGTGTTTTATACAAATATATGTAAATTAAATAAAAAAATGATATTGTAATTATTATTTTTTATTATAATTATTGTTATAATAGTAATAATAATATTTGATTATAATAATTTTTTTTGAATTAAATTATTACTATTTTATAATAATAAAATTTGATAATTTCTGTGGGTCTTAAAATGGTCTTAAAATGTCTTAATTTGGCCTTTCACAAATTAAGGCTTTAAAAGGTCTTAAATCAGAGAACAAAGTCTTAAAATCATAAAGTCATGGCATTAAATGATGCATGCACTGCAAAAAAAAAAAATATATCTTTGTCAGTATTTTTGTCTTGATTTCTAATACAATATCTAAACATCCTTAAATCAGGATATTTACATGAGATGCAAAATGAAGATATGAAGTCTTGAGAAACTGAACAAAATTAAGTGAGCTTATACTTAAAACAAGAACATATATCTGGGGTATGAAAACTTGTTTTCCCTTTGAATTAAGTTGCATTTTCTCAGCACATTGGCAGATATTTGTCCTTTTTTCTCACGAGTTCAATTTATTTTGATCCACTTCTTATGTCATTTCGCATTTATCTTGATTTAAGAATCTTTAGACATTTGCACTGGAAAACAAGACAAATACTAAAGAAAAACATCACTTTTTTTGCAACGAGATAAGGTACAGTAAAGGTCATTTTCATATTCTGATCAAGCAATTTTTGTGTGTGTTTGCGTAAAATGAAGTAAAAGGTAATGGAGATCAGTTGCCAGTGCTGCCATTACAACTCACTGTGTTTTCAACTTTAGACATTTATATTTAGAGAACATATTGACATGTTGTTTTCTCTTTAATTTATTCCTTAAATGATCTGTGATTGGTCTTAAAAAGGTCTTTAAAAAGTCTTAAATTTACCTTCATAAAACTTGCAGAAACCCTAAGTTTAATATTAACAGACATTGTCTGTAATGATTAATATTTATTTCAGTAATAAATTATTACATTTAATAATTAGATTTGTTTAGGTTTTTACTTTTTTTTCTGGTTTCACTTTAGTTGTATTTTTTTTTTCATCTGTCCGTCTATGCATTCACATCCTGTCACACATCAGATCTGCTGGGGCTTGTGTCATTGATAAGGTGCTCACACACACGGCTGACCCTGAGATTTGATCGCTGGCCAAGTTTTCCTCAAGTACGCACACACCGGAACATTCTGGGATTCACAAATGCTCCCTCTTTATTTTTTAAAATGCCAAGATGATGTCTCTCTACACTGATGGATAGGTGACCTCCACAGACAAATCCACCCACAGCTCTGTGATTGAGGGTCCAAATAAATGATGAGTTGTGGGAATCAACACCGAATTGGTCTTTGATGCACGAGGAGTGAACCGGTGTTCAGTTCAGCCGCTGCACAGCTGCTGTTATGGTTCAGAGTCATGAGAGGATGTAACCACTGCTGAACTGGAGTCTCTAAGCAGACCATTATATATGCTTAACCCTGCCATGATTCCTAATGCATTTAATCTGGAAGTGTTTGTTTTCTTGTCAGCACAATCCCAAAGTCACCTTGCACTTTTTTAAAGGGGCTGCGTTAGAAGCATTATGCTTTTTACTGAAACAAGGTGGACCTTGTTAACATGAACCAGAAAACAGCCACCCAGAATACCCTAGCAACCATCTGGTCATGCCATAGCAACCACCCAAAATTTTTTAATCAGTTCACATTTTCTTCAGGAAATCTAGATTATTTTTGTCCATTACCAGATGCTTTTGCGCTGTTTGCTTGATGGCCGTTTGTTCCCACAGTTGTTGTTATTTTAATTTTCACTGTAGTTGGGATAATATTTGATCTTGACTTGACTTATCTTGTTATTATCAAACTGTCTTTGAGGCATGAATACATCTTGGTGGATGTTAGTCGAGGATTTGGCTCAGCTCAGTAAAGTCTGCATGAGTGCTATTATATTTGACAGTATAAGGCCTGAAATTCACAGCAAAGTGACCTAGTTTTGGGTCCTGCTTCATGTTGGTATTCTGATAATGTTGGATAGGTCCGTTTTGTGCCAAAAGTAAGTTTGATTTCCTTCCTTTCGAAGCATTCATTGAATTGCTTGGACAAAATGGCAAACATGTAATTTTGTACCTAATCGGGTAATATTTGTTGTGATGCAATTAGGGTTGCAAAGGGGTGGGAAATTTCCGGAAACTTTCCAAAAATCCCTGGAATATTCCAAAAAATCCTGGAAAGTTTCCAAAATTTCTGGAATATTTCCGAAATTTACGGGAAATTTTTCACCTTTTTGTAACCCTAGATGCAATCAAGGGCAACGTTCTTTAGAAGGACACTGATGGCAGTTTGGAGTCAGTAAGATAATTTTTAAAATAAATTAATACTTTCATTCGGCAAGGATGCGTTAAAATGAATAAAAGTGGCAATAAAACATTTATAATGCTACAAAAGATTTCAAATGAATGCTGTTCTTTTGAACTTTTCTATTCAGTAAAGAATCCTAAAAAAAAAACTATCACGGTTCCACAGAAATATTAAGCAGCACAACTGTTTTCAACACTGATAATTAATAATAAAATGTTTCTTGAGCCCTAAATCAGCATATTAAACTAATTTCTGAAGGATCATGTGACACTTGAAGACTGGAGTAATGATGCTGAAAAAAATTCAGCTTTGCATCACAGAAATAAAATGCTTTTTAAAATATATTAAAATAAAAAAGTTACTTTACTCTTTAAACCGACCCGAACACTTTTGAACGTTAGTTTATATTGTTTCTGGCACCATCTATATTAGGTGTCAGGATGTCATTGGACCTCGTCCCATGGTGCACAGCTCCTTGTTGCCTCTTAATTTGACTCCTCCGGGGCTGTGCTGTCATGTTTAGCAGCGGTCGGTCTGTCTCAGTCAGAGATGGAGCTCTTCCCAGCAGGGAGCTGATTTGGCTAGACCGAAGCTCGTCCTCTCATTTCTCCCTAAACCCCTCTGAGGCTGAGCCACCAATCAACTGCTGAAATGGATTATACATCCAACCCGACCGCAACCGAGAAGAACCATGGGAAAAGAGGCAGTGTTGGAACAGGTGTTGGAGGGAGACGGTAGAGATGCGGGGATGTTGGCTGTTACACTCCCACACATGTCCTCTCGTTTCACAGAGGGCTGTGAAGCAAAGGCCTGAATTACAAATACAGGTTTCCTCTGATGAATTTAACTGAGGTGTGAGGTGTTTTATTGGGAACTATAAAAGGGACCGTGCTGTTTATTCATATTAATCACATCGTTGCTCATGTAAAAATAGATTTTGTGCAAGAATTAATGTTCTTTCTTTCTGTTCCTTTCAGCTGTATGCGATCCCGTGGTTCCTGACAATGTTCACACGTAAGTATCAGCGACTCATTGGCAAGATTGGGCGTATGCTAATTTCATAATTATTTTCTGGATGGATTATACCTAATGCACTACATATATAATACCAAAAAGGACATTATTATGAAGTGTTACCGTCACTTCTCCTCCTAAAGTTGACTAGTTCCTTTTGTTCAGCTTTGTGGAATAAATTGTCTTCAAATTAAGGTTACAAAAACAGTGTTTATAAAACGGATAGTTCCGGTCCTTGATTCTGATTGGCGTTTGAAGCTGTTGTAAATTACTCTAAAGACATACACCTTTGTTTACGTTTGTGTGTTGCTCGGCAACCACTTTGTTGCAACCACAACCGATTCTGAGGAACTACATTGTTTGGCGGAAGAATAATGTTTTTATTAATATCATTACACTTTATTTGCTCTGTTTTATTTTGTGAAACCTTACTACGTATATGGAATAACCATTTTATAAAAGCAATAAACCATGTGAAGCCGTGGTTTACAGTGAATTTATAACAGCTAAGGGGGTTTTAGGCACTCCGCTTCACGTCATGCCTAACAACTCCCCTTAGCTGTTATAAATTCCCTGGAAAACATGGCTTCTTGGGGCTTATTGCTTTATAAAACCAGTTGGTAAAACTATAGAAGGACATACAACCTGGGCTTAATTCTAGTGATTTGCACTGTTGTAATTTATGGCAATTAATTTGGCTTGTTGAATTGTTCTGATAACATCTTTGATGATGATAAACGCTTAATTCTAGTGATTTGCACTGTTGTAATTTATGGCAATTCATTTGGCTTGTTGAATTGTTCTGATAACATCTTTGATGATGATAAATGCATCAGATTTGTTCTTTTTGCATTTCCAAAACAATAAGTACTGATGGACTAATTGTGCATCGTTTAATTATACATACTGTGATGTGCTGCATCTTATGGTAAAAACACACAATAATAATAATAATAATAATAATTTGTATATTATTATTATTATTATTAATAATAATAATAATAATAATAATTATTATTATTATTATTACATTAGCAAAAGATATCGTTATAATAATATACAAATTATTATTATGATTATTATTATTAATAATGTAAAACTATACTTGTATAATTTATTTAAAAATTAAATATTTCAAGATGCTATGTTGTCCTTTGATGGTCACACAACAATAAACCTTAAGTAGATTTTTTTATGTGTACATTTTTCTTTAAATGCACAACAAATTAATTTATTATTATACTTATTAATTATTTATTATCACTTTTTTTTTAAATAATAACATTATATAAATGTCTATTTTGTAAACATAGGTACTTCCAGTTCCGGAATCTGAAAAATCTAAATCAAACATTACACAATATAGCAACAGTTATGATTCAGAAGGCCTGTTGACCATATTAATGCACAGCTGTTACAGTGCAGAGGCTGCAAAATACACTCACAATAAGTCATTTTTTGTCCCATTTCCTCTGCAGATGTGTTCCCCCTGCACAAGATCTTCCACCTGTGGGACACTCTGCTTTTGGGAAACTCGTCTTTCCCCTTCTGCATCGGTGTAGCTATTCTACAGCAGCTGAGAGACCGTCTGCTGGCCAATGGCTTCAACGAGTGCATACTGCTCTTCTCAGACCTGCCCGGTAAGAGTCACCAGTGCACACGCACACAGAAAACATTTTTTTTTTCATTTATTTATTCTTTTATACCATTTAATTTTTTCCACCTCAAGTAAGTCCATCTATAATGTTACTCAGGGTTTCTTGAGTAAAAACAGTGATTTAGATTCTCATGACTATTTCTGACCCAACAAGCTGTTTCTGCTGTACGTTTAAGACTTCTATATGGAAATGATGTCTGTTATGTTTAGCTAACCTTTGCGCGCCAGTATCGTTCAGATTCTTATTCAACAGGCCAAGCTGTTGAATATTGAATAAGCATTGATATGTAAACATGGGTGGTTGTATGCTAATTGCAATTTCTAAATTACTTGTTTTGCAGTTTGGTTAGCATAAATTTGCATTGTGAATTAATATTTCTACAAAGTACATTGAGCTTTTATTCAAAATCTACATAGTACATTGTGCTCTTATTTTATTTGGAAAATCCCATTTTGACCCCTTTAACTGAGTAAAGGTCCATTGTCTGTTGTCAACAGAGTAATTATGTATGAAGCACTGCTCACACAGAAGTCACTTTCAGACCAAGCAGCTTTCTGTTGGTCAGTGCAGCGAATTTGTGTGACCATCCTGAATACGATTGAAATCTGCATGGGAAACTTTTTCGCATTCTCTCATAATTCCTAATGACGTGGATTCCTACACAGTTTCACAGGAATGATAATTGTGAATGATAAAAGTGTTATAAATTGTTTTCGGGAGTTCAAATATAGCTGAAATAAAATGAAACGTAAATATTAGATGGAAAAATTATGTTGCCCTCAGCCCTGGCAACTAATTGAAATAAATAAGTTAAAGTAATACAATTACTAAAACTGAAATTATATATATATATATATATATATATATATATATATAGAAGCTAAATAGAAATATTATAAAAACGTATAAAAAAATAAAGAGCATACCAAAACTGATGACATGGGTTACTATTGAAATAACTGGATTTCACCTGCAAAAGTTTTGCATAGCAACAATAAATGTGACAGCACATTAAGTATTTGCTAGAATTATGTAGAGCAGGTGCATTGTGGGTAAATCCACTGTAGACTATAGAAACACTGAATAAAGTGCTAATAATATTTTTATTAATGTAATACAAATATTTATGAAAAAAATACGGTAACACTTTACTTGAAGGGGTGTGCATAAGACTGACATGACACCTTCATAATCATGACATGACACATGTCATGAATATGAAGGAGGTTTTATGCGTGTTTATGACAACTGTCATTAAGTGTCATTCGCTCAGTTATGTCATTTTTTAATGCAAATATGACATTATTTGACCTAACCCTACCCCTACCCTTACCCCTAACCATAGCCCATAACAAAGACATCTCAAACAATGTCATCTTTGCATT
This sequence comes from Sinocyclocheilus anshuiensis, assembly GCF_001515605.1. NCBI lineage: Eukaryota > Metazoa > Chordata > Actinopteri > Cypriniformes > Cyprinidae > Sinocyclocheilus > Sinocyclocheilus anshuiensis. Next base: position 995,105 of record NW_015539833.1, on the reverse strand, counting down.
AAAAATTACATAACTGAGCGAATGACACTTAATGACAGTTGTCATAAACATGCATAAAAAACCTTCATATTCATGACATGTGTCATGTCATGATTATGTAGGTGTCATGTCATGATTATGAAGGTGTCATGTCAGTCTTATGCACACCCTTTCAAGTAAAGTGTAACCAAAAATACTTTTATCACTTAAACTTAATTTAAGATATTTGTTGAAAAACTTAAAAGTAAAATAAAAGTTCAAGTTAAAACTATTAAACATGGTTTTCAGGAATTGAAATAAAATGTAAATATTAATAAAAATAAAAAACAAAAATAAAAATGTTTTCTGTCCAACTAAATGAAATAACTAAGTTGAAACAGTAGAATGACTAAAACTGAAATAAAAATATACATAGATGCCAAATAGAAATATTGCAACAAAAAAAAAACTAATAAAATTAAAAAAGAAAAAAGCACATAACAAATCACATGGATTCCTATTGAAATGACTGGATTTCACCCACAAAATTTTGCATCAACGATAAATGTGACTGCACATTTCTAGCAAGTATATGCTAGAATCATGTAGAGCATGTGCATTGTGGGTAAATCGGCTGTATACTATCGAAACGCTTATAAATACACTGGTGAGTTTGCTGCAGTTGCTGTGGACCCGGACTTGGAAACTGCACAGTGATGCACACTTGTCTGGTTTGGCGCACCTTGCCTCCCCTCTGTCAAAAACTGTGCTTTATTCCCTGTAAGCTTCCTGACGCCGGGGCTCAGTTGGGACTTGTTTGCGATGAGCTCAGAATAAGTTATGCGGCTTATGCCGTTCTTTCCGTGTGGTATGTTGGAAGAGGCAGCTGGCACCGCCGTGGCCTGACAAGTGGTGTTCTGGTCAGACAGCTCTGTGTGTTTCCTCTGGCATCTGCTTGCCACTATTCCCTCGAGGTTGCTGTCAACAGAGAGCTGCACGGCGTGGCTGATGTGTTGGACGATGATTGAGTCTAATGTGAGGGAATTAGCTGGGAGCATTCAGCACTGCAGGAACGCTGATGGTGTGTACACTCAGTCACAATGCAGGGATTACTTCCCAAAATAATGTGGAAAATATTACGTTACTGTGGCAGTTGAAAGCAGGAGAATTTCTGAAACTTGTCACCGTATTTTCAGGCCAAAACACACTGGTGTAAACAAAGGGTAGGGTTTAAATAGCTTGTTTTTTTTGTGAGTGTGTGTGAGTGTGAGTGTGAGTGTGAGTGTGTGTGAGTGGTCTTTATATATGGTTATAATAATAGCTATAACAATGAGATGAAGACTCATCTTGGTAACTAAAACTAAAATTGTTAAAATATTAAAAATTGATTTCAGGAATTTAAATAAAGCTGGAATAACATAAAAAGTAAATATTAGATGAAAAAACAAAAATCAATAAATACATTTTTAAAAATGTTGCCTTCACAACTAACTGAAATAAGTTGTTAAATAAGTACTAAATTATTAAAACTGAAATGAAAATATAAATAGAAGCTAAACAGAAATATTACAAAAAATAATAAAAAGGCAACAAAAGCACATAACAAAACTTCAACTAAAATAAAATGAGAACTGAAAATATTAATAAATACTATAATAGTACATATTACTATAAAATAAGAGTCATATCAGTGGTGTACGCATAAAATTTATTCTACACAAGATACACATTTTATTCTACTCACTGTGGCCAACATGTCAAGATCACATGACCAGCTTATTCTTGCATTCAAATTAATGAACTTAAACATCTGAGGACCCTGTTTGTTAGGCAGTGATGGCCGCAAAGAGGCTAATGCTGTCATATTAGTGGTTTGGGAAGACGAATATGAAACATAAACACTACTTATTGCACCTTTAAAGCTGAAAGGCACCAGGCCCAGACGGTGTGTCACCAGCCTGTCTGAAATCCTGTGCTGACCAGCTGGCCCCCATCTTCACACAGATCTTCAACAGATCACTGGAGCTGTGCGAAGTCCCCTCATGCTTCAAACGCTCCACCATCATCCCCGTCCCAAAGAAACCCCAAATTACTGGACTTAATGACTACAGACCTGTGGCTCTAACGTCTGTGGCCATGAAATCATTTGAAAGATTGGTTTTGGCTTATCTGAAGACATCACTGGACCCCCTGCAGTTTGCCTACCGAGCAAACATGTCTGTGGATGATACAGTCAACATGGGACTGCACTACATCCTGCAATATTCTGTCAGTAGATCACCAGCTTCCTGACAGACAGGCAGCAGCTAGTAAAGCTAAGAAAATTCTCATCCAGCAACCGTACGATCAGCACTGGCGCCCCCCAGGGTTGTGTTCTCTCCCCACATACTTATTTACATTTCAAATTTGCACATATCATACCTGTACATACATAATTGTCTATATTATATATTGTGTTTTTGCTATTTTGTACATTGTCTATTTTGTATATTTGTATATTATTCTTTTTATTATCTATGTCCTGTCTTGTCACTGTCATTCTGTTGCACTGTGGAGCTTCTGTCACTAAAACAAATTCCTCGTATGTGTAAACATACCTGGCAATAAAGCTCATTCTGATTCTGATTCATTCTGATTCTGAAATGTGCAGCACCAAATGGAATTGCAAAAGTAATGACTTGTAACAGACAGTCCTGTCCAAATTCTTTTATTGTCATTTCAGGGGGTAGGGATGATTCCAAAAAAATTGTAAAAGAAAAGCAAAATTCTTAACAAACCAACAGGACGATCTTCTATCAGATATTGCTGAAAACTTGACATAAGCAGGGAACGCGAGGGATGCACCATGAGCTTTGATCAGTTCCTCATGCCAGATTAACTAGTAGTGCTGTTTTCACATTGTCCAACTGTGTCAAATCCTGTTAGTCAGTGTTATATCATGTAAATCTACTGGCCTATAGGAGTATCTGTAGTCTAACACTCAAGAATGTTTCATATGAATTATGGGGAATAAGCTGTCTGGGTATGTTTTTTTGTTTTTTTTTTGTTTTAATAATCCATTTTAAATGGACTAAATCAGCTCGGACAGCCATCATCTATCATAAGTTGTTGCTGTTGGATATTTTCTTTTTAGAAAAAGGAGTGATGTACATACTGTTCGATCTCATATTTTGTAATATTTGTTTTATTTTTGTACATTTGATTACTTCCTCAGGCTAACACTGTCTCAATTTTTAAAACATGCTGATGCTTTTGATTCTGTTCTTTCTGTAGTCAAATTAGGATATACTAAAATATGAAAAGGGAAAATGTTTTACAAAGCTAATTTAAAACTCATTTATAACAACATTTTTAAAAAATTAAAAAAATATAACGAATGTATGAAAATGTCAAGTGGGGTAACCATAAAATTAAAAGTATCAAATATTTTCCTTGATTGTACACATCTTTATTATTTTCACTAATAAGTATTTATTCTTTTTTTTTTTTAGCAAATGTCATGATTTTTATATGGCATCTGCTTGAGGTTATCTGATTTAAAATAATAATAATACAAATGAAACTGACAGAAAATCATGAAGGGTCTACAAGAGTTCTCGTTCTAATATAATTTCCTGTTTTATATATTTTTTTTTCTTCAAGTTTTCCAATATTAAAATTTGAAAATAAAACTGCCACTGAAGAAATAATAATAAAATATTATGCCAATCTGCTGGCAGTACTTGAAAAACTTTATCACGATCTCCAGAGTCAGTGTTACACCACCTCGTTATATTCTTTACTTTAAACTCCACAAAAAATATTAAAATTAATTTTAAATCAGAAGCATCATAGAAGAGGTTTTCCAATAATTTCAGTTTGTATTAATTGCATTTTTAATGTAACTTCATAGATGAAAAAGTGATCGTCATTGATCTGTTATTCTTTCTATGATATTAAATACTTTGGTTTTACCATGATTTTAAGGCATGCTATCATGATATATAGATAGCAATGTTTTGGGACATAAAAAATATTAAAATTAATTTTAAATCAGAAGCATCATAGAAGAGGTTTTCCAATAATTTCAGTTTGTATTAATTGCATTTTTAATGTAACTTCATAGATGAAAAAGTGATCGTCATTGATCTGTGTTATTCTTTCTATGATATTAAATACTTTGGTTTTACCATGATTTTAAGGCATGCTATCATGATATATAGGTAGCAATGTTTTGGGACATATCATAGCATTACCTTTGGTATGCAATGTGGAAATCTCATAATATTCTGTAATGTTTCTTGGAGTGCCATGCTAATATCATGGCATATAACTAAAAATCACACGATACCATGGTACTGTGGTTTTATCATCTACTATGACTCTACCGTGGTCCTGCCACAGAACTTTTGCAAGGCTCAGCTAGTTGTCTAGGTGGGATTTTGTGCTTCAGAGGAAGACTTTGTGAGAAGTATTTACAAACATGTCACATTATTTCTCTCGGGGAAGTCTGCAAATGTTGCCTGGGGTTTTTAGGCATATGCAAAGCATCAGTATTCACAAAACAGGGAATTTGTTTCAAAGCAAAACTTTTGTCAGCTTACTGACTAGTAACATTATGCTGTGAAAACCCACAAACACACAAGCTCTCCGAGAATTAAACGCCTTTGAAAGTTTCGCTTTTGAAACCGATGATGGGGCTTTTTTCGTAGGTTGAACGGAGGTCTCGAGGGATTGGCGTCTCTTCTCTTTTCTGTTTGTAATTGTGACAGCGGTGTAATTAACACGGCATGGGGCGGCAGTTCCTGGCTCACGCAGATGAAAACGCAAACTCTTATGTTTGAGAAGGTCACGGCTGTCATTTCTTCCACCACATGCTGTTGAGTTGCGCTCCTGCCTCTAATGCATGCCTCAAATGCCTCGATTTGCCTCGCGTGCAGCTGTGCCTTCCTCTGCTGTTACTGGATCTCCCTGGCAGGCGTCCATGATGTGGGCCGTTATCTCACATCTTGAGATTGTTTCGCTTCGTTTGTCTCCAAACCGCTCATTTTAAATGGCTATTTCCTTGTCACAGAGGAGCAAGTGGCATTAAACTTCTAAAAGCCATTGGAAGGAGACTGGTGTATCCAAACTGGGTGCAGGTCAATACCGCTGAGATTTAGGGATTTCATTTTCCTGTTCTTTTCGCTGGCAAGCCACATGAAAAGTCTTAGGAGTTAGGAGAAAACTCCTTTTATAGGTAAAATATTTGTCCTCGCTGCTTACCAGCTTCTTCTTGGTTTCCTACAGGCAAACGCTTTCAGACTCATAAACACGCACATTTCACTGTATTAGTGAAGAGTTTTTTTTTTATGCAAAATATTTTTTACCTAAACTTTAACTCTCAAACCTGTTGATATCAGTAGGTTTAAAGCAAAACTTTAAATAATTTGGTTCTTCTAACTATTGCCAAAACCTGCACACAAATGGTAATCCGAAGCACTTGTTCCTCCATTGAGTTTAATTTTTCTGGAGATCCAGCCAACATTGCACAAACAATTCTCTGTTATCACAATGCTACAGTTGTGAATGTTTGCCATTTGCTTTGGAGTTCTAGGTGGTTTCTATTCACTTCAATCCACTTCAAGCTTAATAGAAAATGAATATTTCTAAAAGATTAAATTAAAATTCTCAAAATGTTATGATGAAAATATCAAAAGTATATTAATAAGTTGTGCAATAGCTTTCTGTGTTGAGCAGACTGACATTTAAGATGTTCTGCATTGATGAATCCAGCCAACATTGCACAAACAATTCTCTGTTATCACAATGCTACAGTTGTGAATGTTTGCCTTTTGCTTTGGAGTTCTAGGTGGTTTCTATTCACTTCAATCCACTTCAAGCTTAATAGGAAATTTATATTTCTAAAAGATTAAATTCAAATTCTCAAAATGTTATGATGAAAATATCAAAAGTATATTAATAAGTTGTGCAATAGCTTTCTGTGTTGAGCATACTGACATTTAAGATGTTCTGCATTGATGATCTTCATTGTTGAATCATTGATTCACTGAGTGAGGTGAACCAAAGTACTGAATCAGTCCGCTTCTTGAACGAATCAGTCAGACCAGTTTTGTCTGTTTTGTCTATTTTCTTTGAACAGATCTGACTTAAAATAATGATTCGTTCACAAATCATATTGCTTCTTTTGTTGTGGTGTTGTGGAATGTGCTTACAATAAGTGGTTATGTAAAAATGTATTTTATTTGTATTTTGTTACGTTAGTTTCTCAACAACCCTCTGAGGGTATTTACCTTTATATATTTATGCAAAGAAATGTACGCTCTGTTGAAGCTGTACATTTTTATTAATTCATGTGAATTTTTCTAAGAGTGCAACCCATGATCTTGGTGTGAAGCTGTACTAATTTAATTTAATTTAATTTAATTTAACAAATGCTAAATGTAAATTAAATTAAAAACATGAATAAATGTATAAAGTTTCACAAATGTTATGCTATCATGTTTATTGTTTATTATTATATGTTATTATCTATTCTGTAATATAAAAGAAGTATTAATTTTAAAGGTTTACTCTTTCAACCAGGTTTTTGTTTTTTTTGATAATTTTTGGGCAATATTGAATCCAGTTAGGGTCAGTTAGGACTGGAACATAACAATCATACCCAGAAATTTATAATACAAAGTTTAATGGTGTTTTTAATGCTGTCACCATTAATTGTGATTGATTGGCAAAATTGACCAGCAGAGACTTCAAAATTTCTTCTTTTGTCTTCCACCAAAAAAAGGGGGTTTGGAAAGACACGAGGGTGAATACTTATGAGTTAGAAGTTTATTCAAATCCCTGATCATAAGCAATACTGTTGTAATAAAGCTACTTGCCGGGGAGAAACTGCTCAGTTTTAGTTATATTGCTTCCCCAAAATCTCATTTTACACTGTACACTGTAAAGTGCGTTATTCATTTATGCCCATGCCCTACTCCCATTCCAATAGCATTCAATAAGATATTTTTCTATTGAGACTTTAAGCACCATCATCACATTCCTCTGACCTAGCTGGTTTGTTTGACCCACTTGTTGCTACATGACTCTGTTTACTTTACACACTGTTAGTGCTAAATATAGAGTTGGTGAATCAGTGCCTTGTAATTCCTGCCTCCTGTACACAAACGTCTCAACTTGTTAATAACATGTTACCATTTATTTATTTTTTTATTCTCTCACGCAGGTTACTAATTAAACCATAGAGACTGGGTTTGTATTTGTGACTGAGTGTTTTGTTTTGGCCACAACTGCAGACATCCTTTTTGGTTTCACAAAAGCAAGCAAAATTTTATTGGAGAAAAGTTGTGGAGGTGAATTTTCCTCCTCAGTCTTTTTATTCCCCCATAAAGAGGTTTCAGCTAACTGCTGTCACCTTTATCAAGGGCATTTTTTCTTTCCCCTCTCATGTCTTTTGGAAAGTGTGGGCTGGAAAACGATGGCAGTGATGAAATGTATTCACGAGCCGATAGGTGTTAAATGGCCCAGGTTCACTCTCTTTGCACTTAGCCATTATTTTGTAGACTCTGAATGGACATGCTAACATTAATCCGTTCTGTCAAGAGAAGCCATGAAGCTCTGGGTGGCGCTCAGTGTAAGCGCTCGCCTGATATACGTTTTTAAAGGGCCTTACTGGTGTTGCTGTCTAGAAAGGAGTGTGGCTGATCGGTAGGAAATGATAGATAATGATAGCAGAATTCACTCTATTTTTTTAAATCAAATTTGGTGTATTTTGGAACAAAGATTCCCTCAACCGTTTAAAATTGAATACATTTTTTAAATATATTAATACTTTTATTCAACTAGAATGCATTAAATTCAAATTAATAAGAAACTATGTGTGTGTGTGTACATACTGTGTATATATATATATATATATATATATATATATATATATATAAAACACATTTTCACCGCTGTTTCCATAATCACTGGGCTAAGTTATACACATACACAACAAATGTAATATTTTCAAATATTTCATTCTCATTACTCAGCAATTAATTATACTGGGTGTTTTTTTTTCTAGAGTATACTCAGTTGGATGGTGCGTTTGATGAATTTACTACACAAAATTTATCTTGCGAAGTGAAACGGGTGCGGTTAATGTATCGACATAGAACTCATTTTTAACGTGACAGTTTTATTCATGTACTGTAATAAAATGTATTATTAGGTCTGAGACTATTAATGTCAGTGAATAAATACGTAGATACGCATCGATCTTTCATTTTCCTAAACAGCCTCGTGGTAGAAATTTCGTTAGGTGAGTCAGGCGCACACCACATAATATCTGAGGGAGCGCAGAGCCATGATCACTAGGCTATTGGAGAGCAAGCCTGCTGCAAACCGAGAGATTTGTGCACCCCTTGGCACCCTCACGTATTACAATAATGCACTCTTGACATTTGCCATTAAAATAACGCCAAAAACGGCCTCAAATGAACTATGAAAACATTGTACAAGCTGCAATCCATTTCTTATTGGTTAAAATTAATGGAGACTATCTCGTGTTTTTCCGTGGGTGCTCGAGCCCCTGAGCACCCATGGGATCGGTGCCTATGGCTACTACTGTTATCATGATTGCAAGCATAATAATAATGTCTATTCTATACCCGTATAGGGCTGATTTCACTCCTCCAACCGTATCAGATGACTTCAGGAGAATTTAGTAGTCTGTCATTTAGTTCTTATCCCCTTTTCCCACTGAATCCAGATGACTCCTTCATGCATGTATATTTCATGCCATCTGATACAAATGAATAATGTCTGCAGCTAATACTGTGACGAAAGCCGTGTTTATAAAGATGGGATGTGGAATGCATAGCCAAATCTGTCTTTCGATTACATGTTATTTGTCTTTGCTACACTGGGAATACTGTGCTGGAAGGTGGTGTTGTTTCATTTAACATTCATGCAATGTGACTGAGTGTCTTTAATTATTCCTTCCGTGCCACTGTGTAGGGTTGGGATTCGAGAACGGTATGGATTGAATGTGGGAGACACATGTGGGATGGCAAGGACCCCTGGTGCATGCGCTGCTCTGTTTGATTGGGAGGATGTTATATTAGAGTTATGGCAGAGGTGACGAGGCTCTGTAATTATGATATGCGCGTGGCTTGAAACTCCAGATCCGTCTGTCGTTCCTCATCTCTGCCTGTAGATTTGGGTCAGCGGAAGGCGGGACAGGGAGGTGATGGTTGGAGGAGAGGTGGATCGTCTGTCACAGTTTCTAATGCACTGACTGATTGGTGCCTCATCTCTCATGCTGTTTGCATTCTTTCTCCTCCTCCTCTCTCTGTTCCAAAGCCTTGCTTGCCATCTTAATTGGAAAAGAGCCTCATAGGTGACTGATTTGAAACGCATCACATAGACAGAATTTCTGTGTGCCATACAAAAGCAGTTCTCACACAAAGCACATGAGACTCGATTTACAATTGCATGTAAGTTCTAGATGTAAAAATCCCATTAATTTTCTACATTGAGAAATTGTTTTTTGCTGAGAATATACAAACTGAGTCAGACATAACACGAGCACTGAGATTCCATGGTATATGTAACATTTTTAACTTTATCTTCATTAAAGAATCCTGACAAAAAAGTATCATGGTTTCCACAAAAAAAACCATTAAGCAGAACAATTATTTTCAACATTAGCTATGTTTCCATCCAAAGTTGTGAATTTAACTTATGCGCAAAATTGGAATATCGCATAAAACATTTGCGAATAAAGCTTCGTTTCCATCTAAAAAGTCAAAGAGAACAAAATCCTCACTTTCTGATAAACTGGCACTAAATATCACTAAAAGTAGGAGAAGCCATTGAATATAATAATTTTCATATATAAGAAATTACTTGTGCCTCAGAGTTAGAAGACGAAACACAATAATGCGGTCATTGCTTTCGGAGCTGGATTCTGCTGTTTGGGAACGCTGTTGTTTAAGACAGTTCTGCTGCTCACACACACTCACACACACACATGTATATATATGTATATATGTATATATAATTATTGGGGAAAAATAGCTATTTATAATCACAATTTTTTATTTTATTTTCATTCTTCATTCTGCTTGTCAGAGCGCAGTGCATTATGGGACTATATATGTGATATATTGGGGCTTTCACATAAGATGCATTTCTATAATGCCGTTAATGCTTTCTAAATAGATAGCACATTCGTTTTTTTTTTTAAACAGAGCTTCTCTTTCTCTCTCTCACTCTCTCTCTTGCCTTTATTACTTCAGAGGACAGTAATCACAGCCTCTCAGTGTAAGTCCAGTGTTTATAATCCAGTTTTCAGATCATATCCTCTTTAATAAAATGATGAGCTGTAACACTCGGCTTTAAATAGTAGACCAATCATGCCAAACCACTTCATTAGGGTTACTTTTTTCACTAACAGGATAGAAAGTGAGTGAGATAGCGAGGAAAGGATTGCTGATTTGTTTTTATCCATGTGAATCCCTGTTACTTTAATCTCCGGTTTAAGGCGCATGGCTCAAGAGAGCTGGCTTTGCATTTGAAGGAAGCAGTTGAATCTCCTCTTCTTCTCTTCAGCTGCTGTCTTCACTAAGTTTGTTTGTGACTGAATGAAGCATTGGCAGGGAGTCAGTGTCTTTGGATCAACTGGAGAGAGTTTGCAAGGTCCTCCCAGGTTAATTAGGAGGAAGTTAGACAGTCTGTGATTTAAATTGCTCATGCAAGCACTAGATTTAATAGCGTAAGACTTGCTTATCATAATAAAATAATTTTATTTAGGGTAGTCTTCGCTAAGCTCACTCTAGTTTGAGGGTTACAACTACAGTTTGACAACAAATCACGATACAATTCCCGACGGTTAATATTACGTTTAATATTTTAGTATTCATTAAAGCCGTATTTGATTACTGTGATTCGAAAATCTCATGGTAAATTCTGTCCAACATTAAGCAAAGTTAGCAGTTTCGCGCAGGCGCAGCATTCAATGTAGGTTTTGTTTTGTGTGAAAATATGGCAGAAGGCAGTGAAAGGCTTTACAGAAGGAAATCATATGAATTAAAGTATGAATGAATTATATGAATGTAATTTCCCTCTGTAAAGCCTTTCACTGCCTTCCGAAGAGAAAATGACTGTCTTCAGAAAAGCTCTGATGGCATTTTCTATTCATCTTCCCTCCATATACTGCCTAATAATGTGGTATTTATAAGCGCAGCGCTGCTTTGTTTACAGAGGTTACTGAGGAAGCGGCTCTGTTTCTGTTAGCGCCACCTGCTGTCAGAGAGTGGATTTGCATTTTCATTCAGCCTGTCTGCCTTTTTTGTTCAAACCAATGCAAAAGTATCTAAAATTATTAACAGAGCAGATCAAATGTAATTTTAACATGTTATGCATGTTATTATATAACATGTTATGTTGTAGTCATCCAACCAATTTTTATTAATTAATTAATTAATTAATTTATGTATTTATTTATTGGTTCATTTAAAATCCGGCCATGATTGTTAATGTCATTATTTTAATGTTTCTGTTGTTGTTGCATTTATTAAAAACTAAATAAAACTAAAAAAATTATTAAAAACATATTTTTATGTTACATTTATTAAAAACACCTTTAACACCTTAAAAGCTCCCCCACCCCCTCCAAAAAATGTGGGTCATTAAAAATGTTGAATGTTACAATAGGGGTCCCCTGGAAAAACGGTTGGGAACCACTGCTTCATTTTAAAACACAATTTGTGCTTTGCATCACTACAGATATGGTTTCATTACCGTTCAAAAAATTATGGTCAGTAGGTTTGGCGAAATTAATACTTTTATTCAGCAAAGATGCATTCAGCTGATCAAAAGTGACAGTAAACACATTTTTATTGTTACAAAAGTTTCTGTTTCAAATAAATGCTGTTCTTCTGAACGTTCTGTTAATCAAAGAATCCTGAAAAAAATGTATCACTGTTTCCATAAAAATATTAAGCACCACAACTGTTTTCAACATTGATAATAAGAAGAAATGTTTCTTGAGCAGAAAATCAGCATATTAGAATAATTTCTGAAGGATCATGTGACACTGAAGACTGGAGGAATGACTTCATTTGAATCACAGGAATAAAGTGCATTTTAACATATATTAAAATAGAAAACATTTATTTAAAATTGTAATAATATTTCACAATATTACTGTTTTTACTGCATTTTTTTGATTAAATAAAAGCCTTGGTAAGCATAAAAGACTTCTTTCAAAAACATTTTAAAAAATCTTAACCCCAAACCTTTAACTGGTAGTTTTGTAGTGACAGTTTTCTTTTTCTGTTTTGCATTAAGAGATCGACATTGAACGCTGTGTCCGGGAATCCATCAACCTCTTCTGTTGGACTCCTAAAAGTGCCACTTATCGCCAGCATGCCCAGCCAAACAAACCTGCCAGTGACAGCAACAGCTTCAGGAAAACACCTTCCTATTACTCTTCAGAATATCAAGACCTGACCAAGACAGACCTGGTAAGTGTCCTGAATCGACCTTTGACCTCTGAGTGCCTCTGCTCCAGGTTCAGTCATCTCAGAAAGAAGGTTTGCTCATAGCATTAAGATGCTAAATGAATTTCAGAAGATTATTTAATGTAATTGAGCCTTATAGTGGAGAAGGGCTAACAAATAACTTAGAATCAAATAAGAGTTAAGGAGAAACTCTCTTCTCTTATATTACTGTCATGAGAGTTGTTGCTATTGTAGATATAAAGGTAAAAATCCTAAACAACAGAATGACCATTATTACAGTAGTCGCATTCGACATCTTGCTCAGTTCCTTTTGCCCTTTTGGACTTTTAAAGATTGCCTTGTGCCGAAAGGTAAAGTCAGAGAGTATGAAGGATGGAACCAATTACCCCACTGCTAATCAAATGATCCATGAAGGTTTGCGGTCAGGAGAGGGGTGAATTTAGCCACTGATGATTTCAGCCGCCCACTGTTCATTTCCTAATGACATGCTTTAGCTCGCTAGTAAACACTCCAGTGCCAAGGGAAATCGGAAGACCTTAAATATGGGAGGTTGTATTTCAAATGTGTAGGCCTGTTCACAGTGAATCTAAATAACATGAATCTATGAAAAAAATGAAAATTCAGTCATCATTTACTCACCCTCATGTTGTTCCAAACCTGTAGGACTTTTTCTCACGTGGAACACAACAGAAGATATTTCGAAAAATGTCCATACAGTGGAAGTCTGTGGGCTCCAGTGTTGTTTTGGGCAGTTGAAACAATCTTCAAAATATCTTCTTTTTTCTTCTGCAAAAGAAATCAAGTCATACAGGTTTGAAATGACATGAGGGTGTGTAAATGAAGACAGACTGGTCATTTTTGGGTGAACTATCCTTCTTAAAAAAGACGTATTTTGGACTCTAGATTAATTGTTCATAGAAATGCATAAATGCACCAATAAATCACATCCTTCAGGTGTTGTTGGACAGGTAGCTAAGTTGGAGGTCATAATTCATATTTCAGCTCAGTTTCTTTATCATTTCCATCATGTTAATGCAGGAATTTCAGCTACATTTGTTCTGGCTATCTGGAGTTTATTTCTCCTGTTCTGCTGAAAACTCTCACATGTAGGCTACAGGTTTCAGTTGACCTCAGTTGCCTCGAATGCCTCCATTAATTTGTCAAAGTATGTCTTAATGCATGTGAGAGTTCAGCCTTTACCCATAAATATTCCTTCCTCTGCTCTCATCCAACCTTTCTGATGACCTAACCTTCTGATTGCTCATTACTCTTCCTGTCATATTATGAAAATATCCTGGTTGACATATACTAAAGACCAAAGGTATTGGTATCTATCTGTCTGTCTGTCTGTCTGTCTGTCTGTGTGTGTGCATCTCTATACATTTTGTATATATTTTAATATACTCAAGTTTACTCATACATTTATAATACCATAAATGTGTAATTTAGTTTATTATATATATATATATATATATATATATAGTGTTAATAATAGTATTTATAATTAATAATAACAATTAACATTATTATAGAATGTATGTAATATATTAATAATATATGATTTACATTTTTTATACTATTAATATTATTTAATTATTAATGTTTTTAATATTTTAGCTTCCAAAATGTATACTTTGTTTCACATTTTCTTATTTGTCCTATAACATAATGAAAATTAAATATTGGGCCTTCATGTACTTAAGATTTAATTGGTGCTTCTGCACAACCAGGATAATAATGATCAGTCAACCACGACTTAATAAATCTAATAATCCAGCCAGAAAATTAAAAACTGCTTGCTTGCTTCAGAAGCATTGCCATATATATATCTCTTTTACAGGGTGTCTTGTAATCATTAAATAACTGTTATTAACACTTCTGGTGGAGCTTGTGAGTCTTTTTTTTGTTAGAAAATACATTTCTTAGCATTGATATGTCTGGTTATGTTTCATGAGGATGTGAGATGTATTTCGAGTCACACTGAGAGCATCTATCTAACCTTTTACCTCTTTGCGTTTGGCTCTCTGTTTGAGATTCATCAGCGATGGGCCCAAGGCAGTGCTGAGCTTCACAAACACTCATCTGTTGACCTAATCTCTTTCTATTCTGACTGAACACAGCGTGATGTCTGGAAATGCACTGCTTCAGCGATATCTTGCTACATCCGTATCTGTGAAAGGCTGAGAAATGCTCATGGTCTCACATGCCTACGCACTCACATATACATTTACATTTAATAATTTTGGCGAATGCATTCTTACATAAGCAATTAACCACAAAGTGTAGAAGGTACATAAATATGTAGTTTAGTCATGAAACTCTAGATGGCGCAGGCTGATGGGTTGTTAACGTAACTGGTGATATTCAGAGAGTTAAACGACTTGGCACAAACTGATTGGTTCATGCTGCATATGCAGCCAATGAGCTTACTGCCTTGCATTTATATGGCTGGCTAGCATTCACTAGAGATTCCTGCAGCACACTTTCAGAGTTTCTCTGAAACCCTCCACCTTCCCCAGCTCCACCTGTATAGATCTGCTACGGGTTATTTTATATGCTATTTGTGCAGCAGCAGTATGCCTTAAATACTTACGGCACCGTATCGCCATATGCATTGGCAGTAGCAAGTTCCTGTACTTGCTTGCAGCAGCAGCAATAATCTACAACTACAGCAATAACCAACAGCAGCAGCAATTCAGCAGCAGCAGCAGCGTAGCAGATCTATTCTGCCAAGACCAAATACATTAACATTGTCATATCCATTACCATGCTAAAATCTTCAGAGAGTTGTCATGATTAAACTGGGTAGATAGTATCTCAAGTGTGGTGTGGCTTAAAGGAATAGTTAACCCAAAAATGAAAATTTGCTGAGCAAGTGAGTAATGCTAAATTTCTCCAAATATGAAGAAACAAACTCATATACATCTTGGATGGCCTGAGGGTGAGTACATTTTTTTTTTTTGTGCAAATTTTCATTTTTGGATGAACTATTCCTTTAATGGTTAAAGATTTGGACTGGTAAACAAGAGGTTACACAGTAGCTTTGAAACAAGGAGGTCTATGCGGAATGGTAATTATTCTCATTCATCTCAGTGGCATTTATGAATTTAAACCAAGCGACTAACTAGTCTTTAATGCATGTTTTGAACCCGTTTGCTGTTAATTTTAGACCCATTCTCCTGTGTTATAAGAGTATATGAGTTCTTTTCTATTTGGTCTACTATTTATTCATCCATTGTCGTGCATTTTTCTCCACACAGAATCACTCATTCTTTCTCTAGCTGTGCTCCGGGTGGTAAATGGTGCGGTTAGGCCTGCTGTTGATTGTCATCTCCTGGTCATTAGAGCATGATGTGTCTGCTAAACAAGCTTTCTGCTTTCTCCCTCTCTTTTCGTCGGCCATCTGACAGGCACCGTCACTAAAGCCTGACTCCAACAAGTCGGAACTTGCAGCCAAATCTTCTGTCAGCAGCCATGTGTGTGTGTGTGTGTGTGTGTGTGTGTGTGTGTGTGTGCGCGATAGAGATGATGATACCAGTGACTTCAGCTGATTCTGAGAAACATCATGTGCACATGGCTGGATGCGTTTTTGAGCAACACTAAGTAGTTGTAGATGGTGTCGCTCTGAAATTACTGTCATTTTGAATAGTAATAACCACAACGTGCCTTTTATTGTGTTGGTTACTGACTGCATTAAAGTGTAATCAAAAGGTCATACAGTTCACTCAAATTCTTGAATCGATTTTGCTTGACAATCCTCATAAGGTCCTCACAACTGGTTGATTGTGCATCTTTTTCTTCCACACTTTTTCCTTCCACTCAACTTTCTGTTAACATGCTTGGATACAGCACTCTGTGAACAGCCAGCTTCTTTGGCAATGAATGTTTGTGGCTTACCCTCCTTGTGAAGGGTGTCAATGATTGTCTTCTGGACAACTGTCAGATCAGCAGTCTTCCCCATGATTGTGTAGCCTAGTGAACCAAACTGAGAGACCATTTTGAAGGCTCAGGAAATCTTTGCAGGTGTTTTGAGTTGATTAGCTGATTGGCATGTCACCATATTCTAATTTGTTGAGATAGTGAATTGGTGGGTTTTGTTAAATGTGAGCCAAAATCATCACAATTAAAAGAACCAAAGACTTAAACTACTTCAGTCTGTGTGCATTGAATTTATTTAATACAGGAGTTTCACAATTTGAGTTGAATTACTGAAATAAATGAACTTTTCCACGACATTCTAATTTATTGAGATGCACCTGTATGGATGCATAACACTGCTGAGATTTGATATGAAATGTGTTATGTAAAATAGCAACAGATTCCTGTGATTGAATTCACATTTCCCATTTGGTGCAAGATGAAAATTCTAATTCAATAATATAATTTAGTTTTGCCATTTTCTGCACTAGTTTCAACATTTCATTTAAACATAAATGTGTCTATAATTAGAATCTATTATAAAAACTGGACTGATCTATTGATGAAATAGTAGAAAAATGATCATTTCTGCAATGCATTTCAGCCACCGTTAATAGGTTTGAAATGTAGTTTTCTTGTGTTCCCATTTGTCAGTTATTGCATCAAAACAGGTCTTTGCGATTCAGAAGTACTGAGATTATATGTACAATTTTTTAACAAAGGTAAAACAGTAAAATTGTGAAATATTATTACAACTTAAAATAGCCACTTAATATTTTTGTGTAAACCATGATTTTTCAGGATTTTTTTTCCAGGATTATTTGATGTATATAAAGAGCAGCATTTAATTGAAACAGAAACATTTTGTAACATTATACATATCTTTACTGCCACTTTTGATCAATGTAACGCATTCTTGCTGAATAAAAGTATTATTTAAAAAAAATCTTGCTGACCCCTGACTTTCTAACAGTAGTGTGTGAGCATGTTATCAGCTACTCTTTGTACCTTTTGCACTGAGTGTTTAATGTTGCAATGGTTCTAAGATACATATAAGATCCATGTAGATTTACAAGAAAGTCCTGATGCTGTTTTAGTTGTTCTGCAGACTCATTTCTGAGCTTTAGTTCTTCCAAACAGTTCTAACAATTGTTCATGAAAGTCTCAGCCATTAAACGCACAGTAACGTCAGTCCATTTTGTAAAGAATCCACCTCCGTTAGTTGGACTTTACTAGATGCTTTTAAAGGCCATTTATGGCTTGTTAAGTGAATAAGCTAGTTTACTCAATAACCCAATAACAAGGTTCTCAATAACATGCCACTCTAACACAAAGAGCCAAAGAACTGGGTAATCCTCTTTAAAACATTCCTTTTAGGCTGTGTACACAGCCTTTGTGTGAGCCTGTTAATGATCGACGGTCGGAATGACAAAGTGCAAATGACTTCTCAGTGTACTGAGGTCATTGTCACAACCAAAAATCTTGAAGCGAGTGGACCTGTATTTTAGTCTCAAATATTGTTGTATTGGACCCTTTTCAATCAGTTTTGCTGGACATTTTGTTGTGTGCATTGGTATTTTGTTGGCTTTTTCATTGTTTTTAAATATAATATTCATTTATTATTTTTTTTATTTTAAATTAATCATTTAATTTAATCTTTTATAATGTTATGCTTTCTATCACACATTACAGTATATGGGTCCATTTACTGTACATGGAAATATATAGCTGCCTTTATATTTTAGGAAGGATAAGATAATCGTCATAAGATAATCATCATATTTGCGGGTACTTGGCATTAAAAAGTTTGAAAATACTTGATGCATATCAACAGAAATGTAATGTCAGTGCATGTGAGCTTTGATTATTTTGCATGCAACAAAATGCTTGTTTTTCTTTTATTAGTAGCATATTTCTACAGCTTTGATTAGGTGGCCTCACCACTGCGACATTGAGCTCTGATTGGTCAGGAGGGGGGAATTGAGCAGACCTTAAGTCGGTTTCATTCCTTAAGTCTTGGATCTGTGTTATTATTCTGATTCCAGACTTTCTTTGAGACTCTCTGATTTGCGGCAGCCAAAACATATCACCTGTTCCAAAGCAGATGTTGGATGGTTAAATGCCTCTCACGCATCACAGGGCAACATCATACGACTGAATTTATGTCAGATCTCCATCCTTCATCATTTTTGATAGAAGATAGCATACATCTTTTGACAGCGCCTGTCATGTAGATGGTAAGCCTTTCAAACACGAGCTTGTTTTCAGATTTGCACTGGTAATCCTTTTCATACCGTAAATACCCACTGGAATGTTTGCATGGATTTGGTTGTTTCTCAATTTTTAAAGCCAGCTCCTTTCAGCTTTGAGACGAAACATTTACTGCTTCGACCGATCAGACCAGCTCAGTGGCTTTCGAATCTCTTGCTGTTCTCTGAAACCACAGAGCATCCAAATAGGCAAGTTTACGGCCTATTGAAATGTCACCACTGATAATAAAAGGTCAAGGCTCTTGCCTGCATTTAGAGTGTCTGAAGCCAGGGCACAAGGGCCTCCTTCAGGCAATGATGAGAATGCCATGGGCCCTGCGGATCTAATGCACTTTAATACCAGAATCCATTGGACATCAGCTGCCCTCCATTCCTCAAACTTACCTCCATTGCTAAGGTGACCTCATAGGTAATTGGCTGCACTCTGTGGGAGGCTGGTACTCCGTGACTGATTGGACTGATTTCATGGGCTACTGAACATTGACATTTACGAGATATCCCCGCACCTCACTGCCCTTTCCTGTGCTGTTGCCCTGTGTTTCAGAGTCCTGCACTGAGAACAGTGGAATTCAGCGATAATGCGCATTGTTATTAGGGTTTTTACCGTTTATGCAGTGTGGCTCGCTGGTGCTTTTCACAAGCATAATATGTCACTAATCAATTGCACAGTTTAGTAGTTAGAAATAAACAATTATGCAAGTTGTTTTGTGGGGAAAAACATCTTTATGGTGATTTCTCCTCCTTCGGGATGTAGGCTACACATGTGCAAGTGTTGCAATTTATAGGCAGTTTTCCATCACAATTGTCGTCTTTAACTTGTTCACTACTTTTATGGCATTACTACAGCTTCTACATTTACAACAAAAAAAGCGAAAATACTTCATGAAAATTATTGGCAAATTTCAAAACTAAATTGCAGTTGCAATTTTTTTCAAATGGCAAAAGACAATATAAATATAAACTACATTTAAACTATAAACTAAATTTAAACTACAATAGCACTACGGTATGACTGGGTTTTTAAACTTCAAATGCTGTCAATCATGAATATGGTGGTGATGGAATACTGTAGATGTTTTAATCAGTAGAGAGTTTACTGTACCGCTTGCACTGCGATAGATTACTCCAAGATATGTTACTCTGAACTTATGCAGTTTTGATGTTCAAGTACGACAGTATGTCACTTCCCAGATATACCAAGTCCCGTCAAACGCTGATTCAACATGTTCAATCGGCAATAACAAAGGGTGTTTAGCTCTTTCTACTGGAAAATATGATAATACTGCTAAAGAAAGTGATTTTTATATAATTACACAGTACTGTAATATTAGATTGGCTATACTGCCCACTCCTATTTGTAATCCACTCGCTGTCTTTGGTTACTGTAGATGACTTTGGCCAGTGTTAAGGTGTAGAGAGGATGAACAGGAACAGTGATTGTTATCCACACCTATTGTGGCTATTAAATCGGTCCTTTCTGATAAAGATATAATGTGCCTGAACCTGAAGTGCCAATTAGAGCTATGATATTGCTGTATTGCTTTTCAGTTGAGTGGGAGAAATGATATTTATGTGAGAATGAGTAGTTTTCATTCTGAGTTCAACTGGACCGTTTGCTCCTTTGTTAATCATTGGGATGTGGCACAGATGGAGAAATTTCCAGACAGGTGGGCTCCTTACATGTGGAGACTGGATGAAGCTAATTGCTCCAACTGGGTTGGGGAAAAGGGGTTTGATAAAGGATTTAAGGTAGCAGGGGCCCAGGACATTGACTGCAATGGTAGTTCAGAAAAAGTGTGTTTTGATGCAAGTTTGTGCACCCCATGTAGACTTAAGCAAAGATGCAAGTGTGAGGATTTCTGACAACAGCTTGTGACAGATCTTCTGGCGGGTAACTGCGAATTAAGCAGCAGCATTTTGGATAGCCTTGAGGGGTCATACGGCACATCCAGATAGGCTGGTGAGCTGTCGCTTGAAGGGCCCAGGACATTGGCTGCAATTGTAGGCCAGAAAAAGTGTGTCTTGATTTTGATTCAGGCAAGTTTGTGCACCCCATGAAGTTAAGCAAAGATGCAAGTGTGAGGATTTCTGACAACAGCTTGTGACAGATCTTCTGGCGGGTAACTGTGAATTAAGCAGCAGCATTTTGGATAGCCTTGAGGGGTCAGATAGGCTGGTGAGCTGTCGCTTGAATAAAAAACAGCTAATGCAGAACTTTCAATTCCCACCTACATAGATGGGAAAGACTGTCTGACCGACATCTAAACGTTTGCTTTGTATCTACTTGTGGTTTAGGGTTGGGTGAATAATCTCAGGCTCCGTTTTCTGGGAAAAAATTGTTTAATGAGAAGTTGAGGTCAAGGAAAAGGTTTTTTTTTTTCTGGAGTTGTGTGTCATAATGCCGTAAGACTGTGTGATTGTTGTGATGTGTTCACTGAATGCGAGCTGGTCATCTTTGCAGACTTCTAGGGCTTTTATTCACCTTGAGGTAACCACTGTGTTTAAGAGTCAGAAGCCATCTTGAGAGCAGCTCAGTCTTGACAGGTTGAGGTTGAGGTATTGATTATTCATTCAGGTTGAGATATCAGAGGGATATGAGATCACAGAGGTGAAAACAGATAGAGGCATGAAAAGCAGCCCTGATTTTTGTCGACATGGCAGTGAAATAGAAAAGCCATGCATTTGGATGAGAGAATAAAGTGATCTGGTATAAATGGAGAATGGTATCGAACCAAGGACAGATCCTTGAGGGATACCAGTATCGTCAGGGTGCAGGATGCAGGAGTTGAACATATGCATGTGTTTTCAATAAATGTACTCCATGACTCTTCACTGTTTTTCTTGCTTAACACTAACTGGCTAATGTTTACTTGTCTTACTTTCAACCCACTCATCACTTTCTCTCACACATTTTTTTGAAATACCGCTCAGTGCTGCTAAAAATCTGTTGTTTTACCACTTATTTTTTGCACCCTCAGAGCCGCGAGCCACTCAAGCTGAGCGAGCTGAAAGCAGAAGTGTCTCCTCGTATCTCTGTGGAAGACCTCATTGACCTGTGTGAGCTCAGTGGACCAGCTTACTTTAAAACTCCTGTCAAGAGGGCCAGGACTGGGAAACCCAAGATTCTAGCAGTGGACATTCGGAGCCTTGAAGAGTATCCTTTCAGTCTTAATGATACTGTAAATAGAATCCCTACACTGCCCCCCAAAAAAAAAAAGTTTTTTTTTTTTAATATTTTAGTTTTACTTTAAAAAATTGCAATACTGGTTTGAGGTGGATTGTTTTGACTTGCTCAGTAAGCATCTGCCGAGATCAACCTTGGAAATACACGGAAATCCATTAAAAACACCTCATAATAAACCACAACAGCTAGATTTGCACAGGCAAGTGACACTCATCTTTAAACTTTTTTCCCAATATACAGTACCGTTCAAAAGTTTTGGTAAGATTTTTTTAGTCTCTTATGCTCACCATGTCTGCATTTATTGATCTTCAGTGTCACATGATCCTTAAGAAATCATTCTAATCATAAGCAAGCCAGGAGGGAAATCTCCATGTAACCTGATGGTATTTGACATTGGAGAGGGTTAAGTTAAGGAATACAGCCGCATGATCAGATATGACAATATTACCAATTGCAGTTCAGTATATTATGAAGGGAAGCTTTAGGTGAAAAAATATAGTCTATTCTACTGCTGGTACTCCTGAAAAAAATTATATTCTCTCTGCCCAGGGTGTAGAACCCGCCACATATCTACCAAGACCAGTTCCTGGCACATCTCGTCCAGGACACAGGCCCTGCCAGAGCGTCCGCCCTTCGACGGGACGGATTTATCTAATTCAGGTGAAAGAATACAATTGAAATCAGATCAGTTGAAACCCAAAGAATCAAGGCCGTACACATATTGTTGTCTGTTGCTAGTAGTGAGAGTCCAGTGTATGAATGTGTGGGAGAGCATTACGGTGGTTCATTTGTTGAAGAGGTTTGTCACAGTTTGCATTAGTGCCGCTTTAAGTAGATACAAGAGAGCACACAATCAGGATAAGAGCAATTATAATAAATGTATACAAGGCTTTCAGGGAAATTAAGCTGCCGCATAGTAAATATAATGTAAAAGCTGCAGGGCTGATATATGGATGTAGATATTCATTGTCCTCTCGTTCTGTATTCTGCACCATTTATGACCATATCAATATTTGATGTGAATGTTAGACAAAGACCTTTCTGTTTTAATGCCTGTATAAAATCTGCATGAACTAATGATTAATGTGAGCATTTTCTCACCCTCTTGAGAAACAGAGAAGGGTTTTGTTAAATGTTTCAGAAAAGTTCAGCTCCTAATCATTTTTGTTGAAAGATGTAGCGCAAAATATTGCACATTGTAAATTTATCTATGGAGGAAGGCAGTTAAGAAGAGTTATTATTCAATTACACTATGCACTCTTTCTCTTTTCTCATTTCAACTTTCACTTCGCTCACCTGCCGCGTTTCATTCAGCACTTCTCTTTGAAACGCACTCGTCCTGGTCATATTCAGTCAATGTCCCAGGGGACTTTTCTTTCTGCTCCGTTCTTTATCTTGTCCTGCACACTCTGTTCTCCGTCTCTTTACTTTCGTGGTTCTACAGTGGTTTTTGGATGGAGCTGGACGGTTTCTACAAAGCTGGTGGATCTATGTGGAGTTTGTTCTGTAAATCCTGTGTACTTCACCTGACACAATCACAAATGGCCAGCTCAAAAGCTTACAAGAGATTGCGTGCTGCTTAGATGTCTTAGCAGAACATATGTACACCAAAGTACCTCTGGGTATGCAATTAATTCACCGTAATACACACAGTAGAGCTGAACTTAGTAATGGTCTTCACATTTTTAATCAGGGACCGTTTAACCACCCTGAAAGCCACTGGCCGTTAACCAATCACAACACTTCTTTATCTAAATCAAAACCTTTTCCACATTAAAAATAAAATAAACTAATAATATTAGTCAAACATATTCTTTTCAGAGAGTTTTTATAGTTTTTCCTTATTTTAAGCATCAATCTAAAATAGTTGCTGAACAAGGTTTTGTGCTTGAAAAAATGTATGCCTAAAACAAGAAAAATTAGAATAGTGAATAATAAACTTACTTCAAGATAACTTATTATCTTCCATAATTTAGATTTTCAAGTACATCTGTCTTGCTTAAAGGATGCTTATATATGCTAATAATTCTCAGCTGCACCACAAGATTTTGGATTTAACCCTGTGAACTGGGTCCACACATATGGGATTACATATCTGCCACAATTCTGCGCGCGAAAGATCATATTTTGATCATATCCAAAAAACTCAGATCACGTGCGTGCAAAATGCACTTTTGTGTGCTCAAAATATGATCTTTCGCGCACAGAATTGTGGCAGAGATCTAACCCTATACACACATTTTTATTTTTCATTGCTGAAGCCTGAAGATCTTTTGCAATGTTGTGTTATCTAATGACTGCTGTGGATAATGAAAAATCTGGATATATTTTTTAACATTTAATTTTTTTATAAACATTACAAATTTTCCCCCAGCAAGTACACATTAAATTGATCAAAAGTGACAGTAAAGACATTTGTAATGTTAAAAAAAAGAATGCATTTCATATAAATGTTGTTCTTTTGAACTTTCTATTCATCAAAGAATCCTAAAGAATATCACAGCTTCCACAAAAATATTAATCAGCACAAGTGTTTTCAATATTGATAATAATCAGAAATGTTTCCTGAGCAGCAAATCAGCATATTAGAATGATTTCTGAAGGATCATGTGACACTGAAGACTGGAGTAATGATGCTGGAAATTCAGCTTTGATCACAGGAATAAATTACATTTTAAAACATGTTAAAATAAAAAACATTTATTTTAAATTGTAACAATATTTCACTGTATTAGTGTTTTTCCTGTAGTTTTGATCTAATAAATGCAGCCATATGACGCTTGACTGTACATGTGTAGCTTCAGTCGAGGTCACATCCCAGGCAGCATTAACATCCCATACACCTCCACGTTTGGGCCGGAGGGAGAACTGCTCCAGTGTCCCGTCACCAGCACATTGGCCGGATACAGATTCCGTGTCATTGTGATCCTCAGCAGCATCATGACGAATGCAACCACGGTAAAGTTATTTGATTTTCATATTAATGTTTTTAGGACACACAAGCACTGGTAAATACACTCTGTCACTTTAGATTAAAAAAAATGTAAATAATGATAAATATACAGGTAATAATCACAAGTTGGCTTTCTTTTTTCCTGTAGTTTGCGACTCACCTACTGAAGGTAAACTTCCCTCGAGTCTGTGTCTTGGATGGTGGCATGAACAAGATGAAGTCCACTGGCCTGTTAACCGTCCCGTCCCCACAGATATAACGGGATGTGCTTTACTTAAAGGGAAACTTTTAAAACTTTTTACATGGTGCAAAAAGCGAAAGCATTTCTCAGCTTTCCTCTAAACTATGTCAAGAGTTCTTTAAAGGCATTATGCATGTCAGCACTGAAAAGTTTGAACTTGAAAATGAGTAACAAAACTGAAAACAGACTTCTGGGACCAAACAAATCAACAAAAATAAATGCTGTTTATGCTGTTGTCATAAAATCATAATTTGTAGTTTTCAAATTTAAATGGATTTATTTCTCAAAAGTCACCAAATTGAAAGTTTCCAGTCCCATTCTAGTATTTATTAGCCTGTTTACTTTCATGAATGTTCCTGGTTTTATTGTGAGCCCACATTATTTTAAAAAGATAATCTCAGTTTGTTCAAAACCAATTCGCTCTTCCTCTAAAATGAGTTTCCTTTGAAACTTACGTTGTGTGAGTTATTGGATAATGCTAACCAGTAGTCGAATGGCTATGTTGATGATCCAATCCATAGGAAGCCCCGTAATACATTTTCTCTTGTTAAAAATCCTGTGTAGCAGTCTGAAATCCGTGTCAGTACAGAGGAAAAACATTGTGAACAGGGTTTAATAGTGAAATTTTCAGGCACCTACATTGTCAAAAACATCCAGAGAGAGTCATGATAAACTGTGGATGAAATTCTGTGGGTGAGAACGCATAATTAATGCCTAGACCAATCCAACCTGACAGAAAGGTACAGAAAATTGAAATAACCACATTAGTGTGCAAGGGCTTTCTTCAAATTCAGTGCGTCGTTTGATGTGAACAGGCTTGTAGAATCAGAAATGCACTTTGAGTTCCACTTTTGACAGTTAAAAAAAGGAAGAGGAACTATAATGGATCACCGGATATGTGAAAACTGGGGAAAATACATACCTGGGCTGGCAAATATTAAGAAAATGTAGCATATATCTACAGGAAACATACAGGAGCTTAATTCAGTGGAATCAAAAATACAGCCTAGATGGTGAAATGATGGGATGTTCTTGACAGACATTTAGCACCTTAAAATAAATAGTTTGCTCAGAAGAATAAAATTCTGTAATAATTTATTCACCCTCATGTTCAAACCTGTATGACTTTTTCTTCCGTAGAACGCACAAGGAGATGTTTTGCAGACTTTGCTGAACATTACTTTTGGCATTCAGTGCAAGTGATGGGGAATGAAGCGGTTTGTTTATGGAACAGACCGACTGAAATTTTAATCATTATTAGCTGAAAATCTTCCCCTCATTTGCATCTCATTCATATTCAAATATGTTACCTCAAGATGCATCTTTTCTTTCGTGAATAAAAGAATATCGCACAGGTTTGGAATTAAAATGAGTGTAGGCTAAGTGATGCCTTTTTTATTTTTAGGTGGACTATTTCTTTAAAACCAATTATTTGCATATGCATTGCTCCTGAAAGCATGGGTCCATTTGTACCAGACTTTCACATTATATGTCATGTTACAAAGTACCTTTATCTTCTGCCTCGGACACTGGGAGTTTTCAGTCCAGTAAAATGTTGTGTGGAAGAGATGGAAACACATTTTCGGCTAACAAGTCAGTACGGACTAGAACATCCTGGCAGAATGTTTCCATACTGCAAGAATTCAGGATGTGCTAAAGGCGAAAGATGGAGTTAGCAAGACTACAGTAGGTAAGAGCACCAAATAAAGTTGCCACTGCAAGTACATACTTCACCTCCACACAATGTCTCTAGAGGTGACCACTGCCGTTTCAACAGTAAGTTCAGAGCCAAATGTACTTATCTTTACAATTTCCCCTCGGGGAGCAATAAAATTAATATTTTAGATAACTGCAGGATTTTGAACCTCATTGCTACCCAGCCCAGAGCATACAGGAACATAAAAATACACTCATCATTCACTCCTACTGGCTGTAATGTTGCGCCTTCAGAGGAACACAACTCTATAAGACTAATCTTCTGCGAAAGTTTTTCAAACAGCCTAGTGGAGATTTTCGCTGAGGTTTTTTTGAAAGTATAAAGGTAAAATATTTTATAATAATAGAGTATACACACACACACACACACACACACACAACGATTATGTTTGTGTGTGTATGTGTGAATATACAGTATATATAATTATAAAAAGAATATTTAAATGACTAATGTTCATTAATATTATATAAAACAACTGCCACAATAATGGATTTACATCAGAAGTTTCTTATTTCAAATATATGCATAAGCAACAATCACCTGGATTCTAGCAGAGGTCGGTCGAGGCATGATTGTCCTTGAAATCTTGGGACTGTTGAAAAATGCGTTTCTTTATAAACAACTCAAAGCTGCCACTTCAAAACGCAACATTTTACAGATTTAAAAAAAAAAAATTCTTGCAATGGGACATTGTTTCTATAGGGAGTTTCATTGATTCAGATCAAGGCTGTAAGAAAAGCAGTAAATGGGCCTAGTTTGTGCAAGGAAAATGCAGGCAAGAGCAAATTTGTATGCAAATCATTATTGAATTGAACTGACACACAAGAACGCTTTTTTGAATGATTTACACAATTGTTCTGCACGTTTCATGAATGTGCCCCAATGTTTTTCAGACTTTAATAGACAGAACGGTGTCGTTCGAGCACAAAAGCAGTGTCCCAATGAAACAGCATCTGAAAAGATAAATTTGCATAATTAATATAACTGACTCAAAAACATGCTGACGAACAGTATTCAACTAAACTGTTACTTTCTAAAATTATTAATAATTTTAGTAATAATGATGTTGAAATGTAATGATTTTATACATATATTGCTACAAAAAAGACAAAAGTGAAGTGCTGTGCAGCAGTCATCACAGGGAGTCAAATGAATATGAGCAGCATCCGAACTGATTCACTAATTGAATTAGACTCCCTAGTTCTTCATATAAGAGACAGGATAGTTTTGGAGAGCTGCTTATTAATTATTGCCCCTGCTTGTTAAATTGTAAAGCTGTGTGTGCAAAACATCATGACAAAAACAGTTTTGTGAAAATTCGTTACCGAAAAAGCTGCTCTGAACTGTTGTCACACTACTGAAAAGATGAAGAAGATACAAGACATATATTTTACGTTCACACCTTTTAATATCTGGAGACCTTTGCTTCACCTGAATATTAAACCAAAATCTTTCATATTCAACACGCAGTCTTAAAGGGTAACCATGGTTGTGGTGATCATACAGAATGGCTGATACAGCCATTAATAAGTAAAATTCAGAACAGTTTACTGGTTTGTACTTAATAATATACGTCAATTAAATATTCAAAACTTGGTTGTGTCATGTAAACATTGTCCTGCATCACTTATACGATGAAGAATTCACATATATATGCACGTACAAAGCATATTTGAAATATATATATATATATACACTGTATGAATACATTTACAATAATACACCAAAAATAGTTTGTCACTCAGATTAGCTGGTTAAAGCACGTGGGCCGAATTTAAAAAGGCATTTTGAAAGGACATCATCATCATTCAGGTGGCAAATAAACAGTTAAACTGGGCAACTTGTGTTTACAATGGCATGACGACGTCTACTCGACAGTTCAACACAAATCTTTGAAGTGGGAGACAAATCTTACATCTACAAAATTAAAATATACAAAAGTATATTTTCAGACTTCTGACATTTTAGACATATCCAACAGAGCACTGCAGTGATGATGTATTTTTGTAGGCCAACCCTACAAAACCCCTAGCATCACCCTGGTTCCCTCGCCGAAACCCAATCCCTTGCCTTTTGGATTACTGTAGAAAATAAGGTCTGTCACCAACAAAAGTTTGTGATTCTTACACGTTTTGTTCATCATGATAATCTTCACAAATTAACAAGACTTTTGAAGTCCAGTCACCAGAAGTAAAAAGGTAAACAAACTACACGACGGTCACATGATTTCAGCGTTACCACTGATAACACTTCTAATAACACTTTTAGTCTTTAAAAACATTTTCCTTGAAAGTCTGAGTTGGAATAGTTTGTAAGAGCAGCATTATAAACACACCGAGGCTGTGAAAGCGACTAGTGAGTAGACGTTTTTCTGTTCAGCGTGATATCGTTTAATGTCCCTGTCAACCTCTATAGACCTATCTTGCCACTTGTTAGCAACTGCCTTTTTCAACACAAATAAAATTATGTAGTAAAAAAAAATCACAAGGGGGTTTTACTGATGTATTTTATGCCTTAGAATAAAATGTGAAAATATCTTGAGCTTGTGTTTAACCAGGCATTTCACCAAAAACCCATTTCTGTCAGGACCACTATCGTCAAAGATGATTGACAATTAGCATACAGTTTGGATTGGCGGTATGGTTCCGTTCTGGGCAAGAACTCCCTGCGCATCCATGCAGCCTAGCATGGATGCGAGCAGGGAGAGCAGCGATAACCCCCCAGGGTAAACAGAACAGAACCAACATAAATGTATTGCAGATATCATTAAAGTTCAATAATGTTATGTACACATTTTAGAATTAGTCTGATTCAAAGGAGAATCAGAAGGCTGAATCCTGACTGACAGAGGAGGAGTTGGGGATGGAGGAGGGTAATTAGCTATTGAGCAATGCAAAAACTGCTGATACTACTGCGGAATCTTATATATGAATACTTAGATAGGTGTCGTATTCCCATAGGTTGATGGGGATCAGCTGAGAGTCAGCTGATGCGAGCTTGACTAACGTGACCTGCCAGAACTAACGCTACGCTTGATTTAAAAAACCACTGACTACAGGACGATGGAACCTAAAGTGCTAAATCGTTTGGATTTGGCCTACAAAAATATGTCATCCCTGCAGCCCTCTATTAAGCTGGAACATGCACTTGTAGCCATTGAGGAAGGCCAGAGGAAGTGCACCATACTGTTAACTGTACCGGGATTGACAGGAAGTCATGTCCCTTTCTGTACGGTGTGCGTCTTTCTAGAGTGCCGTGAGTAAAGCTGGCATTAAAAGTCTCTGTTAATGGCGCTGTTGGTGTTAAAGTCTCCTCAGATTGTGCTCTTCCTGACAGGAACCTCGTTTGAGACTCATGTCGTCCAGAGCTATTTCACCCTTACGGCCTCTCCGCCGCTCGCCCTTCACAACCACCTGTAATGGCATAAATCAAAAAACACCAATGCTGGTTTCCAGCCGACCTGCTCTCAAATGGTGATGTGAGGTTTTTCAGTGTTGACACTTACGCTTTCTAGCCCATTGCCCCAAATGGTGATCTGCGTCGACCTCCAGCCGTTTCCTCCCGTTCGACCCCAGACAGCGGGACTGTGCTGCCGTCCCTTCTGGACGAACACCTGCAGCATGCCCACGTGGTGCCCCGCCATGTCGTGTCTGAAGGCCAGGCACAGGTTCCCCTCGTTCCAGGGCATCGTCAGGGGGAGGATCAGCTGAGCGCCACGCCCACCTCTCTTCTCTCCGCCCTCTGAGATCGTCAGGTACCGCCCACCTGCCATAGACCAAGGCAAATTTAAAAGATGAATTTATTCAGAAAACAGGAAATGACATCACAAAGAGGACCTTTGTAGACCCTCAAGGAGTCTCTTAAATATACAAATTGTACCTTGATGTTTTAAAAAATATATATTATTAAAAAGTGTATTTGACATTTTTGTACTTTATATCAAATGTTCACCACACTTGACCTTTCTAGATTCATCAAATGAAAATGTCTTGAAAACATTATGAATTTTTTTATGAAGGTATGAATGAAAACATTATGAACATTCAGCATGAAACATGAATACAAAGATTTGAATGGCCCTGCAGCTTTTTAATTATTATTTTTGTATCATCCGAGACTTTCTCTTACTTCTCATTGACCTAATAATATTTTATTTAAAAATAAATAAATAAAAATAACATAGTGAAAAATGGTCCATACCTAAAGGATCTGCTGTTGTCTCCCAGTGAAGGTCTCCCTCTCTGCGCTGGATCCATCCACAGAGACCGTGGTCAAAAGAGCAGCTCAGATGTCCAGTCTCTGTGGAAGATCACACAATTACTCAAAAATTCAGATGACAAGAATTAGAATGCAATTTTAGAAATTACTTTGAACTACAAAAAAAAGTTTATCATGAAATTAGTATAGAAAATACTAATTTTTTCAATATGAACATTCACAATTAGTGTGGCACATTAAAAAATGTTTTTCCAGCAGCAGCAGCAGGATTGTGCACCATTCAAATTTTATTGAATAAATGAGGAAGCAAACAATTGTAGAATTTTAATTTTAAGGAGGGATTAAAATGAAATAAAATGTAAAGAAATACATAAGAATGGTTGTCAATAAAGCATTTCATTTTTCATTGTACTCAAATTGTAGAATGTAAGTTACACAAAATATGGGGTATTTCCAGAAACATTAGATATTAATAATTAATAATAATAAATGTGACTTCTATAATTTTGTATTGAATTTTAATTACATTTAATGAATTTTACTTTTATGGAATAAAGAATATTCTGTAACACTTTACAATAACTATGATTAATTAATGCGTTAGAAGATTTTAAAAAAATGTTTGTTCATGTTAACCAATGTAGTTAACTAAGGTTAACTAAGGAATTATTACCAGATATTCTAAATTACCACAAATGTATTTATTTATTTCTTTGCTTGTTTGTTCATTTATTTATTCATTCATTCTGAAAGCAATGTACACTCTCAGAAAAAAAGGTACAAAAGCTGTCACTGGGAGGTACATTTTTTTTAATATATTTTAATACTTTTGTACATTATGGCATATTAGTACATATAACGTACATATTTGTTACCTTTTTTTAGCTGGCATTTTGGTAAAAGTCTGTTAGTTTGGAGGAATATGTCTTCAGAATTAAAGTAATTCACATATATAAAGGAAATAAATACAAAGTTAGTTCAAATTAATATTGTGCTCGGAAACCTATTTGAAAAAAAAAAAAAAATTGAATTTGTTTCCAATCAATGGCCTGTCTTGACAGATATCAATGCTATATAGGTCGCCCTCCACACTGGTAGATAACAGAATAAAGCATGTGGCTGGTGGCGGGTGTTAATTTCACACCCTGTTTGCAAACAATCAAAATATTGCTTAAGGCTCTAAGCTGGTATTCCCAATGTTACGGGTTCAATTCAAGAAGCCCATAAACTGAGATCCTCTCTTATCATCATGGCCCTGAGCAACACACTGAACAGATTGCTCCAAGGGAACTGCCCTTGCAAGACGCGTAAGTGAAACTGCTAAATGAAAAGTAACTCAGAAGTGTGCTATTCCTGAATTTCCCACAGGGATCAGTGAAGCGTGGGTTATTTTCATGAAGGCCTATGAAAGCTGTTCACCTCACACACTGAGCCAATTCATCTGGAGTGACATCATACGTCAAGATACCTACAAGATGCCTGTGAAGCAAATAACATTACAAACATACAGTCTCACTGTGTTCCCATACAGTACTGTATGTCTGTTTCTATATATCTACAGACTGCAGCAATTATCAAACAAAGCAAAAATAAAAGCAGCCGTCTCTTACCTGGGTCATCCTTCAGCTCCTCTTCTGTGTTGCCCAGTTCAATATCTAAATCGATACCCAGCACATTGTTCTGCCCATGATTTCGTGGTACTAGAAAGGAGAAAAGAAAACAAAGAGTTTAGACTATAGTGATTCCCAACCATGAGTAGGCAATTAATTTTTTACAAACATTATTATATATACACACACATGCTGAATATGACATATGACAACTAAATGGCATTGCTTAAGTGCTGTTTACTGCATCAGTAAGACACTATATTGTGAATATAGTCATGACTAAAGGGCTTGCCTTATGGCTTAATTGAAACAAATAAATGTTGGGGACAAGACAGTTATGCCCTCAATTATTTAACCCATAACCGAAAAACAGGCTTCATGGAGGATTGGCGACATGTGAGAGTGTGTACATCAAATATATAGTAGGATAACAGCTGGAAGGAAATCAAGTCTGTGATTAGTCTATTGATTTCAATTATCCCTCAAGCCTTTGCTTGTGAAGCACTATGTGCAGCCTGTCCTCGAACCTAATAAGAACATGTAGTAAACCAACTTCTTCCTAGGGTTGTTTCCAAACCCTGCAGGTGTTCATGTTGGGGCTGTACAACTTTGACATGCTTGTTATTGTTTCTAATTGATTAAGGAGACATAATTATACTTCATCCCTAGGAGTCTTGCTTTATTTCCCCACTGTTATTTTCAGAGGCATTATTATTTATTAGGCCTATTTGAGCCCTCGAAGGCAGTGCAGAGTATCTGATTTATGTCCTGAGGCAGGGCCAACTGGTAATGTAATCTCTCTAGGTGTCTTCTGTTTTCATTAGGTGCTGTCAACTGGATTGGAGGCTTTGGGATGCAATTTGCTTCCCTGAAAAATCGGCCTTGTGGGAAGCCCAAGATATGCCCAAAAAACGTTTATGAACATGAAGGAAACAACATAGTCCTTTGGGCCTGGAAATGGTTTTCTTGGATAGATCCAAAGGCCTTCATGGCCCAGTCCCAAATGATGCACTCAGCGGTTCTCATCTGAATTCACACATTGGTTACAAAACGGAACATGGACTGTTGGGTGTACTAGTGCGAGCTCAGCAAAGAGTGCACTGAGGTGGCATAGAGGCACTTGGGAGTATGCTTCTGAATCATAAATTGATATGGGACACCCTATGGTATTATAGATTTCACAGAGAAGCATGTGTAGAGGTCGTAAGATTACATCAAAAGACAACATCAAGTGAACGAAAGGGCTTTAAAGCAAGTGAGTTGGCAGCTGTTTCCTAGCTCCAATCTACCTGAACATGGGAAAACTCCTGAAATCAAATGTTTGTTAAGTTTTCGTTTCAATAACATGGCAAATCAGCAATAATATCTGATAAAACTCTGGCTCAATTCAGGCTCAAAAGACTTTCAGGTTGCTTCAACTAATGTAGGGGTGACCAATCTTGCTCCTAGAGGTTCACTGTCCTGCAGATTTTAGCTCTAACCCTAACTGTACTTGAATCAAGGTATTCAGACTCACATCAATCTTTCAGGCATTTATGTTGGGATACACTGGAGCTAAACTCTTCAAGATGTTGGCCCTCCAGGACCAGGACTGGACACCTCTGGTTTAGCTTCAATCCTAATTAAAGACCTGGACCAGCTAATCATGTTCCTCAGGGTCTAGTAATCTCCAGAACTACTAGAAAGTTCCAAGTTAGTTGGGGCAGTTCAAAACAAAACTCTGCAGGACACTGGCACTCCAGGAGCGAGATTGGACACCCCTGTACAGTACATGCACATTTTACAGTAAAGCTGCGGTCACATTTACTGCTGTTTGGCACATTTTCAGCGAAATCCAGTCATTTCTATAGGAATCCAAGTGATCAGCAATTTTGTGTGAGACCGATAGATTTCCCCATGCAGATTTGGCAAAGGGTTCAAGTTCGTTACTTCCTTGTTTGAAAAGTAACTTCTGGGTGAGTCGCCCAAATGTCATTAATTTGACCACACTTTAAGACAGAGGGATTATGACTGAATCTGAATAATACTGAAGCAGATTTACTTACTGTGAACGTCCCCTCTTTGTTTCTGGGTAATGTCTTTGATGCTGTTATCAACTGGCGTCAAAAACGGGATGAAAGGTCTGCGTGTTGGGATAAAGGGAACCACCGCTGTAACCACCGGTGCTTTTGTGGTAGTTGTGGTGGGTTGCTGGCGGGACGGGACCTTAGGTTTGGTTGTCACCACCACAGGGGGTTTACGTGTCGGGATGAGAGGCCTTTGGGTGGTGGTCGCTGGGACTCTTGCTGGAGGGGTGATTTTTTTGGTTGGAGGAGGTTTGGTGGTGGTGGTTGTTGTTGTTGTAGGTGAGATCCGTTTAGCCGTCACTGGTGGTCTGATTGTTGTGGTGGTCCTCCTTTGGTCTGAGCCTGGAATTTTATTGCCCCCTTTATTATTGTTGCTCGGCGTGGTCTTTCCAGGACGTGGCGGGTCAATTACCACCTTTGGGATAGCTAAAAGGAGAACAAAGAGGATTTTTGGTTTAATTTGAAGTTAACATGAAAACAAAAACAAGTTTCAACCAAGTCTTTTTCCTTGTTGCATAGGTTTAAACCTGGCCTAGCTGGCATTCAGATGGTTTAACCCTTAAAGACCTAGAACTATTTTGGACTCGCCTGTATTTTTTTCGTCAAGTTGGTCTCCAAAATTAATTTTTATATTTTAAAAATATACAAATCTTTTATATATTTATTTATTTATTTACAATGCAATATACATGGTTAAGTGTTGTTAAAGTAATAATACACCATCTAGACTGACCAGCTGAAAAGTGGCAAGAAAATTTTTTAAAACAAGCCAAAGGACCAGCTTAATCAGGCTGAGACCAGCTAAGACTGATGTAACAAGTTTAAGCTGGTTTAAGCATTTTTTTAATATTCACATATTTGTCAAGACCATTTATTACATTTTCCCCCTTTTTTGTGTTGTATATTTGAGTTACTCTAGCTATGCAATTCATCATAATTATCTCAAATATAAATTATAATCAGAAAAAGACCATTAATTTTGACATTATGAATTTAGGCTCCAGTAGAAATTTCAGCATTCATTTTAAATCAAAATAAAAAGCATGGTTTCAGCTCATGTGTACAATGAATGCACGAAAGCCATCCGTCACATTCAACATGAATACCAGAAGTGTAAACCCTCGTGCTTGTGTCGTCCTTAAGGAGGAAACACTAAAGGAATGAATGTGACAATGCTATCTCAGGTTTCACAGGAGCTTTGATATACGATTCCCAAAATGCCAGTAATTCAACCCTTTCAGCACTTCTGAGTTACACCTGGATGAAAGTTTCTAGACCAGATGCTGAGGAGGGATGTGTTGCCTCATTGGTTTAACATTGATTAAATCAGGTGTCAGACTCACGACAACTGTATTTTTGTCCAATTAACAAATAATAAAAATATCAAGAAGACTGCAGCGGTGCAGGCATAACGCTACACAGATCAAGCTGCTGACAGTGGTGTGTAAAAGCAGCAGAGAGTGCACAGTTGTGATGTCATGTGATGCTCACAGTGAGTCTCTTTGTTCTCGAAGATTAAAAACATGGCAGCTATCAACCTCAAGTCACTCCTGACAAAAGTCACAGCAGACAAAAGAATTCCAGACAGGGAGACTTCGCAAGGGGGTCTGAATACTTTCCGTACCCACTGTATATATAGAGAGATTTTCTTTCATTAGATCTAAACTATTACAACAACAACAACAACAACTACAAATTCCTTTAGCCATATACGATTAAACTTTGAAATAATCACCAGGAAATTATTGTCAGCAATTTTTTTTTAAATATTTCATTTTATTAATTTTTTTCTAAACCATATATACCCAGACATGTCATTTCTCTCGTTTAAATTGTTGTTCATTTCAGACAGTAAAACATTAACAGTAAAAGAAAATTAATAGATGTATATGTATATAGACACTAATGTTAAAAAATTTGGTGTCTATACATTTTAATAAGTGTAATAAACACTTGAGTATGTATTTTGGATGTTTTCTTTCCACTAGTCTGAAAGAAGTTATGGAAGCAAAATCTAAAAATTGACCAGTGTATGAAAAAGCAGTAATTTTGCCTGTAGTGTTTTACCTTGAGAGGCAGTGGTTTGCAACTAGATCATGTCATTACTTTGTTGCCACCCTCCCATATAAGTCAGATCAGTCTTTGGCACAAAAAGGCCTGTAGCTCCTTCAGAGTCCATCAATCTCCTGGCAGCGTCTGTGATCAGCCGTTTGCTTGGTTATCTCCTTTCCAGGGACGACTGTATGCCTTCCACCTCTTAATGATAACCTTGCCTCAGCTCTTGTGCTTGAAAGCCTTTATACTAATGACTCCTGACTTAAGCCTTTCCAAACCTTTATCTTGAAGTGCTTTTGAAAGCACCGTTCCACCTTATTTTACTTTATACAGCTGCTTTTAATCTAAATAAATCAAAATCACCGCAACTGAGAACAGATGGGGACCAATTAAATTGTTGCCTGAGTTGTAATGTGATTAGTTTATGCACGGAGTGTGTTCGTTTATCCAAATTAGTTATTTTTATGGATTTCTGTATGCACTGTAGCGTTGCAGATTGTTCATAAATAAAGGCTCCAAAAAGAAACATTTTTCCTCAAAGAATCTTTCAGTGATCAGTTCTTAAAAGAACCAATTTTTTTTCTTAGTCTGAAGAACATTTTAATAACCTAAAGAACCATTTTCCACTATGAAGAACCTTTTGTTTGATGGATGTTAAAGATTCTTCATGGAACCATAGATGGCAATAAAAAGCCTTTGCTTTTAAGAGTGTAGCGAGCTCTTAAGATGCAATCGCAGTGATTCTTTGGTTTGCATACTTACGTTTGCAGTCGTAGCCCACACCTCTGTAGTCATCCTTACACTTGCACTTGAATGAACCAGGTGTGTTATAGCAGGTGGCGTATGGACCACACTGGTGTTGATTTGAAGAGCATTCATTCACATCTAAAAAAAAAAAATAATAATTAAAACAGAAAAGATCAGCTCTTTGAGATCAGGCAGTTTTCAAAATAAAAGTCATAGTCTCTCTTCTAAATCCTAGCGAGCTACAATACCATTCAAAAGTTTGGGGTTAGCAAGATTATTTTGTTTCTCGATGGAGTCTCTTATGCTCACCAAGGCGGCATTTATCTGATCAAAAATACAACAAAAAGTAATATCGTGAGAAATTATAATGCGAGAGGAATGCCAAAATGCTATTTACTGCCTGAATTTCACAATGACATTTTCAGAATTTGAACACTTATGAGATTTATTGCACAAAAAAGAAGCTTATTACAATTAGTGGATGGGTACGATTTTGTTCACACATTAACTGAAAACAGCATAGTCTAAAACATCAATCGTGGGATTTAACCGATAACCGTTAATCAAAACGAAGATTGGTTAAAATCAAGTCGTCGATATTGTTAATCCAGCACTAACATCCACACAACTGACATATTTTGTTACTCCTGTTGTAGTTTATCCACATTGTGTGCATGAAATAGACACTGATACCCTCAAAATGCACCATTGGAGAAGCACTAATTAAACATCACGGTTTTATTTATTTATTTTCCTTTTTCCTATTTCAGACAAATATTTGCGGTTGCCAACATTTTGATGCATGGCTACTTGGCATAGTACTAATTGGGTAAGAAAAGCTCTTTTGATTATCTAAAACAAGATAAAACAATAATGCTCTGTTTTTGAACAGGCATTTTTTCTCAGTGCATTATGGGAATATCGTGTCTGTGAAGGATACATGCAATAATTTTACACTGCTCACTAGTACTGGGCGGTATACCGGTTCATACCGAATACTGGTGTTTATTTTTGTTGTTGATTTTATCAGACGATGCCGCGATTATAAATGAGAGTGACTCCTGATTAACATGTATTAAAAGGGGTCGTGTTTAGTCACTATTTAGTGTGGTATTTTTTGACAATATTCAGTCATGACAGTAAAATAGGGCATTCTAAGTCAATATACTGCAGTATTTCCTCTCTCAATCAGTAGAAAATATGGTTAACACCCGGTCATGCATGAAAAAAAAATACCGTCTTGTACCGTGAAACCGGTATAATTTTGAAAAATACCGTGATATAAATTTTTGGTCATACCGCCCAGCACTACTGCTCACTTTTTGAAAGCAAACCTTTGACACCTGAAAATGCCTCATACAGGCAACTCACTAAGTTTTGGAACAGAGCGATCTTGTTATTATAAAACTGAAAACCGTGAAATGTTGTTTAAAACAACTGGCACTAGGCCTATATTATTTCAAACCTGAACTTGGCACAAAATGTCTGCGGTTGGCAGGAATGTCAGTTAAGTTTAAAAATATTTTTTTAGATAAAGCTCTAGACAAAAGCAAAGTTTTCAGTATTTCAGAATCTTCAAATCAAATAAAGACTACTAAATCACATTGTTTGAAAGGTTTCTGGCTGTCAGTGAATGTAATGACAAACACATCCTCTGCATTCACTCAGAACCGCTCACCTGTACACTGATATTTCCCGTTGATGTACTGCAGGTCGAAGCCATCATGGCACTTGCAGATGTAACTCCCAAATGTGTTGATGCACTTACGGAAACGTGGACAAACCGCTTGACCTGTGGCACATTCATCCACATCTGCAAAACAAACACACTGATCCATTATTTCTCCACTCTTTTACAAGCTCCTCAGGTTCAATTAAAAAGGTCTCAGTGAATTAAACTCTGGTTCTTGAAGTTTTCCAGTCAAATTCATTACTACTGTTATTCATGATCTGTGAATGTACACGTTGCATAATGCTGTCAGGATTCATTTTTCAGATGTTTACTGGCTCTTTGCACATTATTATTCCTTACATACTTTGATATTTTGTGTTGGCATATGCTGCATTTACTGTTTAGCTTAATTGCGATATGCATCAAGCAGTGTGTGAATGCTCTGCAGGAGTCTGAGAGCAGTGTGCAGCAAACTCGACACTTATGTGTGCGTGTACAGATATCCATCGAACACAAGCTGCCCTCCTCGGAGCAATAAAAGTCCTCTGCTGAAATACCTGAAGAGTTGAACACCTGTGCTGTGAAACATTAAGATGGTCAGTCTCTGATTGATGGTACCCTTTTAAAAAACTCACACTGTTTTCTACGCTCCCCTCCTCATAGCCTCCAGATAAAAGGCAGAAAGGTGGGAAACATGTAAAGAGTGGAGCTAGACATATGTGCGCGCCACAAGTTAAATGACTCAATTTGTCGTATTCCGTTTGTGATTTAGTGAACTGTGTGGTTAAGATGTGATTCTTATAAATGTTTATGTAAGATATGGTCTCTGAGACTATGGCATGCTATTAAAGCAGTCATTAACGAATGCCACAATGAAATTTCCAAGCACTTAAAGCATAATTACCAGATCAAAAAGAAAGAAGCACAGCTCTGTTGTCAAGGAGGTTCTGTAGCAGGTGCGCAGCCGTAAATGAAAGTGTTTTGTGATACTTCGCAATAGTAAAATTTTGTCATCTTCTCTGACAGCCACAAAAACAAAAAAAATTACAGTGCAATTCAAGATAGACCTGTACATTTTATCAGTATGTTCCTTCCCTGGAAATGGCATTTCTAGCATTATATATTATATATATTTAAATCTGTCATTAAAAGCATTAAAAATAAAATATATAAGAATTCAATTATTATTAATGTATTATTATATTATATATCATAATATAGTTACAGATAATGATTATGCAAAATACATAATATAAACAGTAATATATATATATATATATATATATATATATATATATTACTGTTTATATTATGTATTTTGCATAATCATTATCTGTAACTATATTATGATATATAATATAATAATACATTAATAATAATTGAATTCTTATATATTTTATTTTTAATGCTTTTA
This sequence comes from Sinocyclocheilus anshuiensis, assembly GCF_001515605.1. Classification (NCBI taxonomy): domain Eukaryota; kingdom Metazoa; phylum Chordata; class Actinopteri; order Cypriniformes; family Cyprinidae; genus Sinocyclocheilus; species Sinocyclocheilus anshuiensis. The sequence continues at coordinate 954,588 of NW_015539833.1, read as the reverse complement.
ATGACAGATTTAAATATATATAATATATAATGCTAGAAATGCCATTTCCAGGGAAGGAACATACTGATAAAATGTACAGGTCTAGAGGACTGAAAATAAAATATTAATAATAAATAATAAATAAATATTTTAACAAATTAATTTTTTAATAAAATAATATATATATAATTTTATATAATATATATAATTTTAAGGGAAAAAATACATTTAGAAATTATTCATTTAGAAATAATATATAATATATACGAAATGTATATATCATTTACAAATTAATATATATTAGGCCTATATACTATTTATAAAATTACACTTTTTATTGACAGCTAATTTTTTGGCACTTTTAATGACTGGGGGAAAGTTTTTCCAACAAAATAACAATGAACTTTATTTCTAAAGCTCAAGGAAACTTTGATTCCCTTTTAAAGTTGTAAGTTAAGCTGTGAATTGTGATCAGCTCTTGCATGAACACATACCCACACAGGTCCTGCCATCTGGAGCCAGCTGTAGACCTGGAGAAGGGCACTGGCAGCGAACTTCTCCTTTCATTACCTCACAGCCGTACTGGCAGTTCGCCATGCTGCATGTGCGGGCATCTGACAGAAACATACAGATACCAGATTTAGCACTTATCATACAATCACATATTCCCACCACTTTCAGTACAACACAGAACCGCTTACTGTAAGTATAAAAGACATACATGAAAAACAAAATGCCCCTATAGATGTTCCATATATAAGCAGCCAGGGGCATAAGAGAATAGACAAAAGATGAATAGCCATTAAATGGGGTGCAAGGCCACAGGTCAGAAAAGGGAACAGACTATTCCACATTTAGCTTCATGGCCTTGAAGGAAATGGGCAGTGAAGCAGATAACCTTGTGTTATTAGATTGTGCAGTGATCTATTAGCCCTGCGGAGAAACTCCACTCCACATTCTCAACTAGTGTCGAGGGTGTCGTCACAGTACAACCCATTTTCCACGAGACAGTGAGGTAAAACACTCTAGAGGAAAAGAGATGGCATATCGTTCCTGCTAATGCAGGTGGAAAAACTAAAATAAAATCAATTATTCCCTAAAGTCTTGAAGGAAATAAAATGAGAAGGGGATGGATGGATGTGTTACAAAATCTCTATATTCTTGTGTACTAAGATCAATAAATAAACTCACTTTAGACTGCCATTATAATAGAATTTTAATATTATTTTTATTTGAGATATTTCATCCTGGCCCAGTATTGATCTATATGTTTTCAGCAACTTTGTTTATTTGTTGAATAATAATAATTATTATTATTAGTAGTAGTAGTATTAGATTATATTATAAAAAAATATATTTTCTACATTTATTTTATTAATAAATATTTTTCATTGCGGGCAGAGTACGATGTTATTTATTTATTTTTAAAAATTAATAATAATAACAGAAAAATAATACTAACTAGAAATTTAGTTGAATTTACAAGTCGACATATTTGACACTTTTATGACATTGAGTGCTGAAGCCATTTTTTATTTTCAATCTAATTGCTTGAAGTTATGAATAATTTGAGCCAGACACGTAGACCCGTGCAGACTCATATCAGACCAACACCCAGCCTTTCCAAACTATGCAATAATCTGCGATCCAAGCATTGACAATCACTGTAGCACCCACGTCACAGGAGCCGCTCCACACTTTGATTAACTCTGTGGTTCAGTGGCGTTTGCTGAAGTGTGAGCTGTGGGGAGGTGAGAACATATTTATCAGAGAGTGGAATCTCCAGGCCTCTGGAAGCACATTTAGCACCGGGCAAGCACAGGCACGGGCCACTTGCTGTAGTGAGAATCGCTTCAGGCCAGCAATAAGACTTAGCCTTTACTGGCAGGGTTGAAGTTCACAGCTTTCTCATATTTTTTGTGAGTCGTCTGAAAGCTCTCTGCAGGGTTGAGGGACGCCCTGAGCTCTATTTGTGTATGGGAGAAGAGACTATAAAAACACACATTAAAAAATACAAAATAAAACAAAATACAGGAAGGAAAATTGTGATTTTCTTTTTCTGCAGATGAAAAATAAAACCCTTTAAATGCATATTTGTTAAAATAAATAAATACATAAAACTTTTATAACAAGATTATTTTTTATAATTTTCTACAGGGAAAAAAACATTTAAATGTACATTTGAAATGAAATGAAATGAAATGAAATTAAAATCTCTCCTCTAAATGAAACTATACAGATAAAACTATTTGAACAAGAATAATGTTATATTTTCTAAAGGAAAAAAAACTTTTAAATGCATATTTGAAAATAAAAAATGTAATAAACAGTGTACCTTTATTATATAGTTTTATATAAAATTCAGAAGACAATACTGCTTTTTGTTCTCTTCTCTAAATGAAATATTATGTTGTATGCATAATTAAATTTTTGCATTTTCCATTTTTTTTTTCTTTGTGAAGCTGTTTTGAAACGTATGTTGTAAAGCCTGTGGAAATCTAGCTTGTAGAAACGGTATATACACATTGAGGTTCACCCTGCTGGGCAGCACTATCATACTTTTCAAGCAGATCGTTAAAGAGCTATTGAACGAAGCAGTGATTGACACAGCTGGACACCATGTGCAAAACAACGAGATGTGACTCACTTCCACAGCTCCCATCAGGTAACAGCATGTAGCCGTTTAGGCAGTAGCATTTGTAGCTCCCGTATGTGTTCATGCACCTGTGTTTACACGGCCGAGGCTTGAGGCCACACTCGTTCAAGTCTGCAGACAGAAGGACAGAGAGGGGGAGGTTAGAACATCCTCGTGTCAGAGGGGGAGGCAAAGCGGGCCAGGAATTAGGCTTAAACCAGAGGTCAAATCTGAAAGGTCAATCCTTTCAAACCTGTGAGGCGGCGTCTGCGGGAAGAAGGTGAAGCCGCAGACCACTGTGTCTGGACAGGCCCACCTCAGCATCTCACTCCACAGGACACAAACCTGCACTTTAGCTTCCAACACTCGGAGTCTGACTTTGGGTTTTGATACTAACACACAGAAAGAGAACGTCTTCCTTTTGACAACTCTGCAGAGGTCAATTACGTGCTCATTCCCAGACTCTGAATATTTCAAAACACTCTAAAATTAGAAGCTGTTGACCTATTTCTAGACTTTGAACACTATCCTTACTGTCATAATGTGACAACGTTACTTTAAAACATAACGTCAGGACAGCAGATTGAGTGCCAGTCCAAGAGGGCAAATCAAAAATAGGGCAATAAATTAGTAAAATCCATATTTAAAAAAAAAAGAAATCCATTAAAATTGTTTAAAAAGCAATTATCAGTAACTTTGTAACATCAAATCTGTAATAATTTCTTTTGCAATTGCTGAAAGTATTGTTTCTGTTAACTAAAACTAAAACACTTTAACTTTAATCAAACTAAAATGATTAAAAATTGTTTTCATAAAAAATAAATAAATAGGAAATGAAAAATGTTTAATTGGCAACTAACTGACATAAAATAAGCAGAAGTACTACAATTAGTAAAGTTAAAGCTAAAAAGGAAATAAAAATAAAGTTAAAAAGAAATATAAAAAATCTAATAAAAGTGAAAAAAAAAAAACTAAACATTTCTAAAACTTCAACTAAAATTAAAATGAAAGCAGAAACTATAACAATGAAAGCTAATTTAATTAATAAATAATATAATAGTATAATAATAATAATACAAAAACAATACTGTGCTGAACTGAAAAGTTTCCAAAAATTCAAACATTTTAGACATTAATTTATGAATATCTAGTGTTTTCTATTTTACCAAAAAAATAAATAAATGATGACAGAATTTAATAACAGACAATTCTGTGCCATTGATAAAGCAATGTACAAAAAAGCTGTGATTTTATTATTACAAACAGTCAAAATATTATATTTTCAATTCATTTATCACAGACTTTTTTATTAATTCATATATTTTAATTACTTGATAAATTATTTTTTATTTATTTATATATCTCAGCATTAAGTGGTTGTTTAATTGTTTATCCACTCCTCAAATGATTTCTTGTTTGTTAACCCTTGTTTGTTAATAGCTAGAAATAAAAAAATAAAAAAATTCAAGAGCTTTTTCTTTTACCAAGGCAAAGCAATACTTCATTTTTATTTGAAATGAAAAGCACAAGGGTTGGCTATATTTTATTCCGTGCTCAACCATATATTCTAAAGTCTAGGCCACGTGGGTCATCAGCTGGGCTACATATCACTTAGATTTCAATATTGTAAGGTACACAGTCAAGTTTACAGGCCAGACACGTAGCGTGATGCCTGCAGTCTCATTTGCACCAGACTGAAAATAGATTATCCTGGCTGCCGTACATGAGTGTCTTTGGCATGGCCCAGTTCAGAGAGAATGGCGCCATCTTTAGCGGAGGGTTATGCACGGAATGCATTCTAGCGAACCGCTTGCTGCCTACATTTGACAGGTGGCACAGATTTAAATAGATGAATGGCACAGTGTATTAATGGTAATTGGCACCGGTGGGAGGTCTCTCAGCTGGAATGATTAGTAGAGGTGGGTGAGGACAGCTACAATCACTTCCCAAATCATCTTAGCAAGAGTCGACTATTATATTCTAAACAAAGACAACATAAATCTCTTGTTTTCAAAGTTTAACCATTTCAATGCAATGAAAATCTATGCATGAATAGAAAATTGAGATGAGTCTTTAACACTTTTTCAAACCGTGCGACATTTCTTTGTAAGCACACAGTTCTGAGCTGCTGAAGCTGTGATTACACACTTAGACTGAATTTAAATTCATAATTAGGCAGCAATTTCACGATGTTTGGGGACATAATTGACTAACGCTGACCCCTTCCTTGACACATTCTTTTCTTGTAGATTTCATCTGCGCATTTGCAACACTTTGTTGTCAATAAGTAGAAATAGTTGAAAATGTGATTAATCATGCAATCATTAAATAATGAAATAAAGTATTCAAATATTATTCTAATTCTAAAATTCATATGAAAATATAAATATATTTAAAAACTTCACACAAAAATTCTGTCATCACTTTTGAACCCTCATGATGCTTTAAACATAATGAATGGGGACGGGGATGTCGAGAAAACATAAAAATGATTCAAACAACCTATGCGCTATTTTCGGAGTCTTCCAAACCCATATGATAAATTTAGTAGAAACACTTGAAGGATTAGAAGTAATCCACACGACTCCAGTCGATCAATTAATGTCTTGTGAAGTGAATAGCTGTGTATTTGTACGAAACAAATCCTCCATTAAGGCGTTTTAACTTTAAAATGTCGCTTCTGGCTAAAATAATCCATAATAACGCTTCCTACAATGAAAACTTCCATCCTCTGTTTTCCTCTCACATCAAAATCCACCGACATGTTTGTTTAGAACTGGTTTAGCATGTAAACACTGCTTGATCTGCGCAGAGTTCTCTCCTGATTCAGACCAGGAGTAAGCAATGGATAGCAAGCAACAGATTAGTTAAAAACAGCTTGATTAATTTATTACAAACATGCAGCTTTTGGCTTCACAAGACTTTAATTGGACCGGAGCGGTGTGGATTACTTGTGGGTTATTGTGATGTTTTTATCAGCTGTTTGGACTCTCATTCTGACGGCACCCATTCACTGCAGAGGATCCATTGATGAACAAGTGAAGTAATGATACATTTCTCCAAACCTGTCCTGATGAAGAAACAAACTCATCTACATCTTGGATGGACTCAGGGTAAATCAATTTTCAGGTAATTTTCATTTTTGGTGAACTATCTCTTTAAACGTCTGCTATTATTTTTCAGGAAAGAAGTAAGATGGGTTGGAATGAGCGAGAGTGAATAGCAACAGAATTTTAAATTTGGGGTGAACTATCCCTTTAAGAAATAACTATGTAGTATTCAGTTCCTGAAAACTAAATATCTAATCAGTATTACACATTATAACAAGCAATATCAAATCATCTGTAAAATCTCAGAACCTCATCTACATCTCTACCTTGACTTTCCCTCTGGTCTACATTTCTCCTCTACAGTTTTCTGATGTCTCAGTGGTTCAGGAAGTAACTCAACTCTCTGAGCAGCACGTAGACAAATTCATCTCTGAAAGAAAAATGAAGCAACTTGTGCTTCTGTCTAGAGAGGTGAAGAGGAGACTAACCCATCACAGAAGACTCATTGGCCATTTGCTCACTCAAATAAAGCTGAAAACAGCAGAAATTAAATGTCACATTCCTAGAATAGCCATACTTGAAAAGAGACAGCTCTGAGCAGCAACACATAGTGAACTAATGATAAGAAATACAAAAAATAAATTGTCCAGTCTGAAGGGAGAAACTGGAGAGTAGGAGGTGTGAAGGTGTTGAAAACCCAGAACAGAAAGCAGGTAGACTAAATAACTTTCCATATGGAAAGTGTGACCGCGGCCTATTCTGAGTGCTGCACTTAAGATCAGTGTAGAAACAATATTTAGAAAAAAAAAATGATTGAAGAGATTATTTACCAGCTATCATACCAACCTTAAAACATGTACCATGTTAACCAGTGTGTCCTGTAGTTACTACAGTTATTGTTAATTTTGCAAAATCAAAAATATATATATTTGTCATTTTCTGAAGAATGTAGTGTTCATTCATGCAATGTTTGCTGGGGTAATAATAATAATAAAAAATAATAATTGTAGTAGTATTAAATGTCTGCTTTTATTTTTTTGTCCCTCCCCCACCATTATGTATACATTGTTCAGAGACAAAAATGTTAATAATAATAATAATAATAATATGAATCAATAAAAAAAACCCAAAAAAAACATACATATATAATTTTACCACCACAAAAAACCAAAAAAAACAACAAACAATTAACTGCATTAATAACTTGGAATTTTGGCTACTGTTACCATGGTCAGTTCATTTGAAACTACACATCTGTTTGAAAAATCACAAACAGAATTACCTCAGAAGCAGACAACAACAGCAACAACAACAACAACAACATGACAGACACTTTTTGAATGACAGGATATTTGTTTGGGAATTAGAGATGGGCCTGAGATAGAGGAGATAGGCAGAAGGTTAAAGAGAAAGAGACCGGAGGAGAGCAGCTGGAAACTACACATCTGTTTGAAAAATCACAAACAGAATTACCTCAGAAGCAGACAACAACAGCAACAACAACAACATGACAGACACTTTTTGAATGACAGGATATTTGTTTGGCAGTTGGAGATGGGCCTGAGATAGAGGAGACAGGCAGAAGGTTAAAGAGAAAGAGAGCAGCCGGGCAGCCACTTGAATGCTCGCAGATGAAAGATGCCCTGCTTTAGAAGTTCAGAGGAACTGACAGACACAGACAGGATATGTGTGTAAGAGAAAGAGAGCAGGGTGAAACGGGACAGCCTCTTAAAGGCTTATGAGTGTATGTTTCTGCCAAGGCATGCATGGCTTTCTCCGTGTCATTCCGGCCATGCCTGTGGAGGCTTTGGGGATCTGCAAAAGGGAAAGTATTCACTCTCGCTGGGCTAAGCAGACTGCACCATGCATGTGGGCCAGAGAGGTGGCACTTGGGGCAGACGCAGGCATCATCCGGTAAGCAGGCTTACAAGAAAATCACACACAGAGGATTAGCTCACCCTCCGAAGGCACCGCAATCGGCTGGTGATCCATGGGAACAAAAACGGGAGGGTGACTGTGCCATAATGGGGGGCTAACATAGCCCTGCTCTTCTTTAGGAGTGAGGAAAACAGACAGGTAACAGCACACATGATAATGTGGACAAAAACATTTATAAAACACACCTTTGAGCTGTCCGTATTCCTGTAGAGGAGAATAATAACATCATTCAGAAAAGATTATATGCAAATTAGTAGATAGAATGAAACAGCACTGGCAGTGCTTTTAACTTCAGCAGGTTCAGAGCTAAGCAATGAAGTACGGGGCTTGATTGTGAAATGATAATATTCATTAATATTAACCCACCCACATTGCCTTGGTAACATCAGAAGAGAGACATGTCTGATGCGGAAAAAGTCATTATATTTTGATAAAAACAAATGAATATAAAAATATTAAAAACAAATACATACTGTTTTTCTTTATAAGTCATTGATTAAAAAAAAAACAAAAACAAAAAAAAACAACGGCTGGGGCACATAAAGTCAGCATGAAAAAAAAATTACCCTATTTACTTAATTATTTATATACATTCCTGGTCTAATAATGTAGAATATCGGTGTGATTTATTAGTGCATGTCCAACAGAATATATATATATATATATTTGGTGGGACTATATACATATATAATTATTATAATATACACATATAAAATACATTCCTGGCCTTAATGTGAATTACACACACACACTAAATGTTGCTATCATGTAGACTTTGATAAATGCCCCAGCTTTTATTGTGAAAAATCAATGAAGGTTATAAAGAAACAAGCATGTATTTGTTTTCCTTTATGGTCCCTTCAACCATCTGTGATATAAAGAGCCATCTTCACAATCAATTACATTTCTGATGGATAAAATAAAGACTTGTCCTACAATTTTTACTGTCAAATTTCCTATTTCACTCAAAAAAATAAAACATAAATGGGTTGCCAATGCTGTTTCATGTTGAAAGCACAAGTAAATTTTGCTTCCATGATTTCTTTGAAGGAAAGGGTACAGTTACATTCCTGGTCTGCAGAAAATGGATAGTACAGATCCTGATCAGATGTTTTTGTCCTCAGTCTAATTTTTGGATAAAACAAAAAAGTGCATAATTACATAGTGAGCATCAACCATCATGACTATAAAATTCTGATCCCTTTTCTTCTGGAGCAGCAGACATTATTATAGACAATTAACAAAAAGACAAAACCTAAAAATAGTGGCCTTTGGTATTTAATGTGTTCATAGTCTTCAGCTTTTAAAAATAACCAGTGCAGTACCAACAACTGTCTGTGACTGACACTGGAGAAAAGAAGGGGACATCAGTGTTACAGAACAATGCTGGCGCTTTACAGCTTAATTATATGACGACATGTAAAGAATCCCATATAATCCCCTCAGCTGCGCTTGGCTTTCTGACTCCTAAATAATACACAGAAATGAACAGTGTTTTTTAAAAAACAAAACAGATTAACCATTATTATGCCCCCGGCATTCTGAAAATCAAACATTCATGATGTAGACTGTCAGCTTTTGAAAACTGCATCCATATGTGAGCTTTATGATTTTGTACCAGGAAGACAATAAGGAAAACATTAAAGAAACCACATTTTCCAGATTTTACTTTATGTTTGCCCTGAAGACTACATTTAATTTTAGTAAAGGTTTCTTACATCAGAAAAGTCAAAACAAAACAGATTAACCATTATTATGCCCCCGGCATTCTGAAAATCAAACATTCATGATGTAGACTGTCAGCTTTTGAAAACTGCATCCATATGTGAGCTTTATGATTTTGTACCAGGAAGACAATAAGGAAAACCTTAAAGAAACCACATTTTCCAGATTTTACTTTATGTTTGCCCTGAAGACTACATTTAATTTTAGTCAAGGTTTCTTACATCAGAAAAGTCATAGTTTAGCTTTACATGATATTTTTCATTCTTTCTCTGAGCTGTACAATTCGCTGGCATAACTTTAAGACTATATTGTATCTATATTTATTTTCTCCAATCAGAATAAGCCGGTGTTCAGAATGTGCATCATGTAAACATCAATATGAACAAAACAGGTTTAAAATGGTCTCTCAGCCTAACCAATTGAAAAATGCCCAAACTCAGCCAGAATTCTGTTCAATCCCACTAAAAGTTGTAGATTTGAAATAAGCTAACCCATATGATATCTAACTATTTTGCCAAATGGATCAGAGTTTGACAAGACACTATCTTAGAACATCTATTTTGTTATCTGTCAGGTAGTCATGACAATTTATGCATGATATTAAAAATAATCGCAGCAAACCGTAGAAGCTCCATTATATGCTCCCTTTAAAGGGATAGTTTACCCAAATAATGAACATTTAGGTGAGTAAATGATGATAGAATTTTCAGATTAAACTATCCCTTTAATAAAATGAGCGTTTATCGTGAACTATAAATAGAATGACACAGAGGACACATTGCTAGACGTGCATTCACCAAAAAGCAGATCTATCTTACTGTCTGAAAGTATTTTACGATACTTGATGCCCCATAATGGATTCCTGACAGGCCTCGGGAACAGCAGGTAAGCAGATTCTCATTTACAGAGACCCCCGCTGAAAATTAGCATCTTATTAAATTGATTTGATCCACGGAGAGCCGAATGCAGCTCTGTGTCACTTCACTCCTAAATGGATTAGTGCTTTAATGAGTTTATTTGTTCTGGGCAAAGATGCCCATCTGCCTCATATTATCTCCATGACAGTGATGTTACAGTGAAGAGCAACTGCAGACAAAATGAGCAGGCGAACGCTAATCGTGCATTAACTGCAAATTTTTGTTTTAAATGATTATAACTACATTATAAAATCAATACCGTGCTTCGCTGAAAGATACGCATGACAATCGCAGCTTCTGTCGAATCGCGATCTCGATTCCATTTCGATTTATCGCGCAGCCCTAGCTCAGATTCCACACATCCGTTAAGCAGTGGCAACCGTAAACATATTTTCAAAATGCTGATGAAGTTTGCAACATCTTTAAACATGGCTCCTCCAGTCAGAATTTACAATCAGAACTACATAATTTTATAGAACTGTGGTCAAATCTCAGTCATGCATAGACTTATTGCTTTATTACAGATGCGCTTCATGGCCTTTTGCAGGCTGAGTTTGAGTTGCATGAACTCCTGTCCTACATGTCACCAGGGAGATCTGTGTCTCTGTAAAGATCAAGACGACAAATGTCAAGCAGTGTTCAACTAAAGAAAATGTCTTCAGAATGCATTTCTATCAAATATATAATATAACCTAAAGGTAAATTGGGTAACCAGCCAATGACAACCTGATTTGGATAAACAAATAGTTTTGCCCCAAATGTACGGCATTGGTTTAGTCAACGTTTCTCTGTCAGGTTGATCAGTTTCTATTTATTTTCAAAAATAATACATTTTAATAGGACCACAGAGCCCAGTGTTTGCACTTTTTGGTGGAAAATCAACTTAAAAATGACATACTTGTCTTTGCATGTTAAACTGGGATAGGTGAAAGTATGTTAAGATCGAAACAATGACACGCATCACCTTTAAATCCCAATTTGGTTATTTAACTTTGTGGGTGTTATCCCACCTCATTGCCATGGATTTAGTACTAAGCTCTTTATCATTATTTCTGTTCAGCTCTCCTCGTGGTTTATCTGCACACTAATCACTTGTGGCCGATCCTTTTAACACTGAGACCCCGGTTTATTTTTAAAATGTGCAAGTTTAATAGCATGCAAAAAGAAAATATACCTATTATAATGTATTTTTAATTTATGAAATTAAAAATGTATTCATATAAAATACAAAGCAACATAACATATTTATTTATGAAACATATTAATTAATTAAAAATGAATTAATGTGTAATATATTTAACAAATGCACACACACACACACACTGTATATACTGTATGTGTGTGTGTGTGTCTATATAGTTCCATATACTTCATTTTTATATCAGTTTTAGCTTTAGTTATTACTGCATCAAGTTAAACTAAATTAAAAGGAGAAATGTTGCCTGGCTAAAATATAGCCAGAATACAAAATATATTGTTTTTAAAATATTTTATTTCAGTTAACATTTATTTTATTTCAAGTAACAACTTTTTTATGGTTCTAATTTTAGTTTCAGCTTTAGTTAGCTATAATAACCCTGTGTTTTAACGTGCAACCTATTTCTGTGTGTTACTTTTTGCATGGATATTAAGTAAATCGCACATAAAAAGTGTTCATGCAATCTGTTGGACTGCACATGCGATTGTGCTCTTAGTAAATCAGGTCTGAGTGTGCACTTACATTAATATTGGTATTTTAGCTATATTATACTGTATATGAATCATTAACTAAATGCTTGTTCTGGAGAGCTTTTTCTTTCAGTAATCATTGCATTGCTAGGATCAAACGTGAAAGTATCAACTAAGATTTCACACAGGAATCAAAATAAACCATGAATAATATTAGCAATTATTTCAATATCTTACGAAATACAAGTGATTGGGCATCTTGTGTGGTATAATTTAATTTGCATGCTGGTTGTTTTGCTACAGATAATTTCAATAAACAAAAACACTTGGCGGCTTGAAAAAAAAAAAACCACTGAGTGAGTCACACCGAAAATTAAAGGCTTGATTATTTATTTGCACTGATGGTTTTAATATGCCACCCAGGTGTCCACGCTAACCAGCACCTGTCAAACCATGTTTTAAACATGCAAGACAAACAAGCCCTGGGCATGACAATCATCTGTCAAAACCTCTAAAAACCATCTGATTCTTTTAATCGCTCTTGCCACGAGAGCCTAGCGAAGCTGATAGAAATGCATGAAAAAAAGACAACATTTCCGCCGGGGCAGCAAGGCAAAAGCTGTCTCATCTACCTGACATGAAACCTTGACGCAAGGCAAAATCGAAAAGATTCTATTCCACATTCCAAAGGGGATTGTTTTCCCTTTGCTTCCCTCTCTTTTAATTACACCTTCTCCCTTCGCCTTCCAAGGGCACAGAATCCTCTCTTTAAGTCTCCCAGCCTTCTCCTCTCAAATGGAAATCTGCTGTTTTAAATCAGGGGTTATCTCAGACGCCAGCATTCTTCTGATGAGACAACTTCAGACAGAATTTAGTCCCCCGGCTCAGTTTTATTTTCAGTGCAGGGTTCTTAGGGCAGTAATTGAGATATTATCTGCTTAAGGGAAACGTCACATCCTGAATCACTATATGACTCAATACAAAAGCCCATTAGTGCCAATACATTGTTCTGTGTAGAGCCAAAGGGTGACATCTACATCCAGAGGCTTTTAAATAATGCAAGTGGTGCTTTGCAATACAAATTGGTGCTTTGTAATAGAGAGGTTGATTTAACCTTTGTATTACAGTATGTTGCAGGTCAATTTGACCTGTAACACAAAACTGATCTGTGGAAATACTGGTTAACCTAGGAAGTTTTTCTACATTTTGTGACAGTTTCTCATTTGTGACCCTGGACCACAAAACCAGTCCTAAGGGTCAATTTAGATTTATTCATCATATGAAAGCTGAATAAATAAGCTTTCCATTGATGTATGGTTTGTTAGGATAGGACAATATTTGTCCGAGATACAACTATTTGAAAATCTGGAATCTGAGGGTGCAAAAAAATCTAAATACTGAGAAAATCGCCTTTAAAGTTGCCCAAATGAAGTTCTTAGCAATGCATATTACTAATCAAAAATTAAGTTTTGATATATTTACAGTAGGAAATTTACAAAATATCTTCATGGAACATGATCTTTACTTAAAGTCCTAATGATTTTTGGCATAAAAGAAAAATCAATAATTTTGACCCATACAATGTATTTTTGGCTATTGCTACAAATATACCCCAGCGACTTAAGACTGGGTTTGTGCTCCAGGGTCACATTTAGGGTCATGAACATGCATGCAACGTTTTCACACACATATGCATACAGTATGTGCATGCAAAATTGTTATTATGATTATGAAGTTTGCAATGACCCACAATTTCATGTTTAACAGCAGCTGCACAGACCCTAAATTAAATAAATAAATATATATATATATATAAAAAATTAATAAATGTATTTTGTTATGTCAAGTTCTCATCTTCCTCTGAGAGTATTTACATTTATGCATTTGGCAGACACTTTTATCCAAAGAAAGGTACACGGCATTACAGGGCATACATTTTTATCTGTTTAAACATGGTAATTTTACTGGGAATCAAACCCATGCTCTACTGCTTGAGCTTCACAAAAGCACACACACAAAAATAAAAAAAATGTATAAATAATAACTATATAAATATATATATATTACATTGTGGGTATTTACATTTATGCATTTGGCAGACACTTTTATCCAAAGAAAGGTACACGGCATTACAGGGCATACATTTTTATCTGTTTAAACATGGTAATTTTACTGGGAATCAAACCCATGCTCTACTGCTTGAGCTTCACAAAAGCACACACACAAAAATAAAAAAAATGTATAAATAATAACTATATAAATATATATATATTAAGAACAGTTTTTTTAAAAGTTTTTAAAAACCATGTTTTCATGTTTATTTCTGTTGTAATGTGTGAGAAGTATGTTAATGGTTTACTGGTTTAACCTTTTTTAGTGTGATTTTTGGTGAACTGTATTCAATCCATTTAAAAACCTGCAAAATAAAAATCTCAGCCAGAATTCGAACATAACCCAGTGTGTTTAAACATACACTTTAGCACTTACCTTGGTTGCACGTTTTTCCTGTATAACCTGGATGGCACTTGCATTTGTTGGGTCCCACGCATTCTCCGTGTTTGCATCCGTGCTGACATACCGCTGTAAGCGAAAAGATCATCAGTATCACTTTACACCAAATGTCATGCAAGAGTCTATGCAATAGACATGGAAACATGTAACAAAACAGCCTTTAGTTTTCGTGCTAAGAAAAAAACTGCCATTCTTGCTGTGGGAAATAAGTGTCTGTACAATTAGACCTTGAGGATATTGTGGCGAGAGATCCACAAAAACATTATTTTGGAACGCTCGACCCCTACATAAATAATTTATTGTTTGCCTTGGTTATTTTAATGAACCTGGGACATGCCGAGTGTACGGTCCACCTCACTCATTACATCTCACATTTGGATTGGGAAGCAGCCCAGAGCTGTGCAACATCAGAAACATTTAAGATCTAGACTGGGGGAAAACATCCTTTTGAGTTGATATGCGGGTAAATTTAGGATTTGCCATTTTCAAAACAGAGACAAAAACAGACAAATTACAAAACAAAAAAAGCTTAATCCCATCTCATACGACTCATGAGAGGTCTGTGTTTGCAGTCCTGCTGCTAATTAATGGCACAGGAAATGGATCTGTTTTATATAGTATGGCAGATTAGGATTAGAGCAACGCAAATCAAATTATGTTTCAAGTAGTACACTGTAAAAAATAAACCTGTACAAAAAACTATCATGGTAACACACAACGGTAAATGCAAGAAACAATAATTTAACAACATTATATGTAACATAAAGCCCTAATATACACAACTGATATCAAAAACTAACAAGAAACATATTTACTTAAATGAAATACCATCAAATTGAAAGTGTCATGCAGGGAACGTCAGTTTAAGTTTTTTCACTGTTAATTATAAGATAACTTAATTTTTACTTCTAAAATCTGTACATTTAACAGTATTTTACTGTAATGCTACCTAAAATGTAACATTAGATTATTACTCCTAGTATATAGTAAAGGAACTTGCTGTTAACAGGTTAGTATTATTCTTTTAAAAAACATAGCATATTAAAAGTCTACACTCTAAAAAATGCTGGGTTAAATATAACCCAGCGCTGGGTTAAAAAGGGACAAACCCAGCTATTGGGTTGTTTTAACCCAGCATTTTTTAGAGTGTATGTCAAAGATGTCCAAATGGCATATTCTTTAGTGAAAGTTTTAAAGTATGCTTCAAAGTATTTTTTTTTATAGTTATATAAATATGCCACAATATGGGTCTTTAGTATGGATAATACTGGCATTATATTTTTTTGTATATTTTTCATAAAGTAGGGTTAGTTTCGACATTAAACATTTTATCATTACATAATCTAAAAAATACTTATTTTATTTTTAATTATATGTTTATTTTGTTTTTATATTTGTTGAAAAATAAGAATAAAATATATACACTCAAAGGTTTGAAAAAAAAGGGAAGTCTCTTATGCCCTCCAAGTCTGAATTTATCTCCTCAAAAATACAGTAAAAACAGTAGTGAAATATTGTTAAAATTTAAAAGAAGTTTTTTTATTTGAATGCATAAAATGTATCACAGTTTCCACAAAAGTATTAAGCAACAAAAACTGTTTTCGGTATTGTCAATAATTGAGCAGCAAATCATCGTATTATGATGATTTCTGAAGGATCATGTGACACTGAAGACGTTGAGGAGTTATGATGCTGAAAATTCAGCTTTGATATCGCAGGAATTAATCATATTTCAAAACATATTCAAATTACTCTTAAATTGAAATAATATTTCACAATTTTACAGTTTTTACTGTATTTTTGATTAAATAAATGCAGCTGTGGCGAGAATAATAAACTTTTTTTTTCAACAATATTTAAAAAATCATAATGATTAAAACCGTTTGACTGGTAGTGTATTCAAAAATGGTTCCTTATAGCTACTTTATCACCTTCAGTGCAGCACATTTTCTATTTGCAGTCTCATTCTATGAGGACTGAGTGTGCACAGTTTGATCTGTACACTGCAAGACAAAACACCAGCTGCGGTGCGCCGTACCTCCCTCCCTGTGACATTAGACTGGTCTAGACTAGACCAGACTTACAGCAGAACACTCAGCGGTGGTTCACAGCCGAGTCTGCGGTCGGCTGAGACTAATTTTCATTCAAAGCTTCATTGAGTCTCCAATTATAGAGGCTTATCAGAGCTGTTACTTTTCATCACTGGTGCCATTCTCACAATGAGAGAGGAGCTAAGACAAAAAAAGCTAAGACTGATGTGAGTACAAACATATGACAATAAAAAAGACTTTTGCAGTGTTTTCAACTCAAAACCCACTGGACCCCAGATGGTGAAAGCAAGACTAGATCCTGCTGGTGCGTACAGTAGATTAAAGAGACACAGATATCTGCTTTCAGCCTGTTCAAACCGCACAAAGGCGAAAAGGCATTAGACCACTCTGGAAAAATGGTGCGATAATAATCAACCCATCTCATTCTACCTTATTAGTTTGAGTAAGCTAATCAAAGGTACATATTCACCTCACTTTTAAGCTGTGTCATTCGATATAGAAGTTGAACAGTAAGATCAAACCCTAAGGTTAAAACACAAAAGGACAAACACGGGCCCTAATTTGGTGGTAAAGCCTAAGCTGGCAGGAGACAAACAAGGAAAGAGGCAGAGTTCTCTGACATTGAGAGTTTATCCGGGCGGCTGCCTTATCTCGCCGGCCAGACAGTTATCAAATGCGATGAAATCATGGATTAATCCAGGTGAGACGTTGTGTGATCACAGGCATTGGTTATATTTTTAAGTGCTGACGAATGAAGAGCTTAAGGAAGGGACTTTAAAGAGAAACCTATCTGCTGCGGTCCGGTTCAGTGAATGCCGGCACTTGGAACACAAACCACAGGCGAAATGGGCCAAGGGAAGTACCCGTTATTCACAAACCACATCAAATGGTTCAGCTGGCTTCAAAACGCTCAGCACAAGTGCTCCTCCATCCCCGGAGACCTTCATTCTCGGCATAGCATACCTATAAGTCCATGCGCTCTGATGACACATGAGCTTCAAAGAGATACATCAGAAAATGTAATTGGTGAATTTTATGAACATACAATTCAGAATAAGTCGCACTAAGAATGTGAAAGGCTAATAATGATTTTTCAGAGCAGGAAAAATCAATAAACCTTGCAAAGCCCCGGCCTAGTGGTTTGTGCCAGACCTGTAATGTCACCTTAAGATATTTTTGAGTGATTTAAAATGTTGACTTTGTTTAGACACATATAGATAATTCTATAAAAGTTAATAATGAATGAATAAATTAATTAACAAATAAATTACTTAATGACTATATACACTACCGGTCAAAAGTTTGGGATCACAACGTTTTTGATTTTTTTCTCATCAAGGCTGCATTTATTTGATCAAAAATACAGGAAAAATGTAATATTGTGAAATATTATTATGATGTAAAATAACTTTTTTCTATTTTAATATACATTAAAATGTAATTTATTCCTGTGATGCAAAGCTGAATTTTCAGCATCATTACTCCAGTCTTCAGTGTAACAAGATCTTCAGAAATGAAAAGATTTCTATTTTAAATAAATGCTCTTCTTTTTAACTTTCTATTCATCAAAGAATCCTGAAAAAAAGTATCCCAGTTTCCAAAAAAATATTTGGCAGCACAGCTGTTGCCAACACTGATAATTCTAATAATAAATCAGCATATTAGAATGATTTCTGAAGGATCATGTGACACTTTAGACTAGAGTAATGATGCTGAAAATTCAGCTTTGCAATCAAATGAATAAATTACATTTAAAAAATGTTAAAATGAAAAACAATTATTTTAAATTGTAGGCTAATACTGTAATATTTCAAAGTATTACTGTCAATACCAATTGTTTGCTCTTCCTAAGGGGAAAAAACCCTCTCATTTGGTAGATTACTATAAAATTAAAGGTTTATATTATTATAATCACAAGTACTCAAATAAAAACTGAAATGTTTGTATACAACTCAATTGCACATAAAGAATATATATATATATATATATATATATATATATATACACATTATTTATACATTTAACTTTCATGTTAATAAAATTATACCACTACAAAAAGTCTTAATCTTCTCTACAGAACAAATAGTCAAATTTTTTTTTTTTTTTGGTCATGTGTTTTTCATCTAAGTTACCCCCCAAAAAATAGATGGATGACATTTAGCTGCGCTATGGGTGATGCAAGCTTAAATTTGGCTTGCAAAAATTCCTGCTTCCATTCTCCATTTCCTGTCCTCTCTCTACTCTGCTCTAAATAAAAGTGTTAAAACTGCTGAAAACACTCTTGATGTGAGATCCTTTGAGGTTTATGAGGGGGAGTAAACAAATAAGTGAATGTAAACAGTGATATCCAAATATCCTAGAGGGTCCAGATATTCCAATGGTAGCAGGAGCAGGTGTGAAATGTTCACAAGATATCAGGATATTCTCAAAGGAGAAGCGCATGTGGAGGACTATAAATAAACGGGAACTCGGGATTCAGTGGATGCATGGACTGAATGACGCTCAGGCAAGATGATTGCAAAGGAAATATGATGTGGTGCTAACCTTGGGGTTGGCACCTTATCCTGATTACTCTGTGGGTTAAGACGTAGAGAGCTGCAAAACAAACGGCCAGACAAAAATAAAAATAAAAAGAAGCTTGGTCTAAATGTGAGATGAAAACATTACATGGGAGCCATGCTGATGATGGACAAGCATTACAAATGCAACACATACAATACACACATACACACAGCCTAAAGTCTCTCACATTTCACGTGGTGATACGAATTACAGTATATTATTAAATGTTCTCATATTCATGGAAAAAAAGTTACATAATTATCTTTTTCATGATTAATTTCAATTTCATTATATATACATTATATACATTAACCAAAGAATCCTCAAAAAAGATATGAATAAATAAAATATAATAATAATAATGTTTTATAATAATATGAAATGTTTCTTGAGCAGCAAATCAGCATATTAGAATGATTTCTGAAGGATCATGTGACACTGAAGACTGGAGTAATGATGCTGAAAATTCAGCTTTGCGTCACAGGAATAAATTACATTTAGAAAGAGATTAAAATAGAAAACAGTTATTTTAAATTGTAATAATATTTTTAAAATATTACTGTATTTTTAATGTTTGTGAGCATTAGAGATTTCTTTCAAAAACATAAAAAAAAATTAAAAAAAATTGACCAACCCCAAAAATCTGAATTTCTTAATATTCAGACACATATAAAGTTCAAAGCTTATTTATTCAGCGTTCAGATGATTGACCCTTCTGACTGGTTTTGTGGTCCAGGGTCACATTTCATATAATTCATTAAATGTGTTGCAAAGTGCAAAACACTATATCAAAGCACTGTTCAACAATGCTCAACCTGTTTCCAAAGTTGAAAAAAAAAAATTTGTCTTCAGAGTTGGATTCATTGGTCCACAAAACAGAGTTCCACTCCTCTAGTTCCTATGTTCTCTTGCCCAGGCCGGACTGCCTCTGTAACAAAGGTTTCTGTGCAGTTCCTCAGTCAGGTCAGCCTAACACACATTCCCCTGCGAACCACTGATGCTCAAACATTTGAGTAATACTTTGCTGAGTTGGTATTTTAGGAGCAGCTTAGGAACAGTATACTGTAATGTTGCAGATGTTCAATTCTTAAATCCTGTTCTCTGATACCATCCCACACCTTGTCCTGCCTGACTTCTCTTGTCCTCATGAGGGCCAATTACTTTAAATTAACTGATGCTTTTAGTACTTTGATATATACCATGTTACTGAATTTTTACCATATTCCGGCAGGTCTTCAGACTCACTAGAAAGTTACAGGCAGGTGAGTTTGATCAAGGTTGGAGCTAAACTCTGCAGGAAAGTGGACCTCGAGGGCCAGAGTTGAGAACACCTGTTACAGTATAAAGGGTGTTCAGATAAGCCCTAATCTTCTGTTCAAATCTCAGTTACAGTGATGCATTTTCAATTCAAGTGAAGCTGGTCAGCATTCGGGAAGGTTTAAAAGGAAGCTTTTATTTATGTTAAAGCACTAACACAAATTAACCTGTTAAAAATGGCCCTTTTGATTTGGGATTACTTTTCTAGGTGGATGATTTAAATTACCAATGTGTTTCATGAATCATGTCGAAAATACCAGTTTCAGCGGCTTTACAGACTTGATATAACTTTCAACAGTCAATGTCAGTAAGTGATTCTATTACATATGTCTCATGCCAACATACATATTGCTTATTAATGTAATGTATATAATGTTGAAATGTACTGTTCCAAAGTTATGGAGTTGGTATAAAAAAAAAATTTTTTTTTTTTGAAAGAAGTCTCCTATACTCACAAAGACTTCATTTATTTAATTAAAAATACAGCAAAAACAAAAATATTGTGAAATATTATTACAATTTGAAATATATGTTTGCTACTTGAATATAATTTAAAATGCAATTTCTTCCTGTGATGGAAAGCTGAATTTTCAGCATCATTACTCCAGTCTTCAGTGTCACATGATCCTTCAGAAATCCTTCTAATTTGCTGATTTGCTCCTCAAGCAACATTTCTTATTATGATCAATATTGAAAACAGTTTTGCTGCTTATTTTATTTTTGTGGAAAATGTGATACATATTTTTCATGATTCTTTGATGAATGAAATATTTTTTTTTTTAATAATTAATTTGAAAAACAATTATTTTGTAACTGAAATGTCTTTACTGTTACTTTTGATCAATTTAATGCATCCTTACTGAATATATATGATATTTTAAAAATATCAGTTTCTTAAAAAAAAAATTTACTGTCACTTTTGATCAATTTAATGCATCCTTACTGAATATATATGATATTTTAAAAATATCAGTTTCTTAAAAAAAAAATAAAATCATATTGACCCCGAACTTTTAAACCGGTAATGCACATATTTTAATGTAGACTCACAGTCCTTGTCTTTTTTTTAACCTGAGGCATGAGTCGAAATGATCTTCTGTGGTAATCCACATTATGCCACGAAAGCCGTTGATAGAGCTCAACTTGTCTTGAACCCAGAACGTTCCTTTAAAATCCAGCTTTTCAAGAGAGAATGAGAGAGAGATTACAGTCCAAGATGTGAGATATTTCACCACACAGGATTCCACTCTCGCACTGAGCCGTCGCGCTGCCTCGTGAAGGAACTTCATCAAAATTCATCCTCAGCTTGAGATCTTGTTAACTCTAGATGATTAGGGTGTTATGAGTGGGGAATCTAATTTCGGCTGTGCGAGGTTTAATCTTAATCACCAATTCAGCCCACGAAGCCGAGGGCTGCCCCCTAAACCAGCTGTTTTGAAAAAGTCAAATATTGCAGCTTCATGTTCCTGTTATTGAGGTGTGAATGGAGGCAGATATGACTGCGGCGCCTAGCGAAACCTTTGACTGGATGAATATCTGAAAAGCATTTCAGAGCCGAGCAATTCACTTTCCCAGAGGAGTCTGTGTTCGGGGATGCATTAATTACGGCCTTCGTTCTCAGTGTGTATCTTCACCCCGTATGATCACCGACCGGCCAAAACAAACCGCAGGAATTTCATCAAAGATGTGAGATGCAGCGATCCCGTAATCAGTCCTGATGGAGCCCTTAACGTCCCCCAGCGCACATTCTATTCTCTGCCAAAATTGTGAGTTCAACCGCTGGCAGCCTTGCCGTCCGTGATTGAGGACAGAATCAGTCCGTTGTGCATCTTTATTTACTTCCAATTACAGTTCTCAGCCCTCTGTGTCAAGCATACTCATATAATACAGTCTTTGTTGGGCAAAGAATATGAAATTTACAAAGGCGTACCTCTACCATGTGAAGTGTGAGAGACATTTGCACACATCCGCACACAGTCACACAAAGAAAACATTGCGTCATGTTACAAAATATGGTCAAAATGTTGCAAGCATAGAAGCATTAGCATTAGCTTTTGGAGCCCCTCAGCATGTGACCCCCAGAAAAACTGCAATTCTGCAGCAAAGGCAACAGCTGGTCTATCAAGTGCACAAGCCATGCAGAGAATCTCACATTTGTCAGGCTGCCCGATACATTGTCCCGCTAATATCATCATGCATCACAGAATAACCCATGAATCATCACTAGGCTGCTTCCATTTGGTGATACGGTCAAACATTCGTTCGGAAGCATGCTGTATCATTTTTAGATTTGCAGCGAACATATGGAAGCTGATAAATGAAGCGTGAGACGCTATTAATATGAGCAGGGGAAGCACATCCTCTGATTCCATGATAACGCAATAAAATGAGCTAATCCGCGCTTGAAAATCATTATGCGATTAATGCGGTGTAAGATTTGAGAGGTCTCATCACTTCTAGTTTGAGATGAATGCACTTTTCTTTAGTGATCTCACATTACATATCTGACAAAATCCACACCACTAGCTCCAACTAAGGGTATTATGGGTAATGCAACTTACAAACAACAAAATTTTACTTATATAATAATAATAATAATAATAATAATATCAAAATTAAAATGACAACAGCAACAACAACAAAACAGCAACAATAATAATACATTATTGCTGTTGTCATTTTTATTTGCATTTTGGTTAATAATAATAATAATAATAATGTCATTATTTTTATGATTTGTAATACTTGCTTATCTTATTTACTTTTCTTTATTTTTATTGTACAGCACTTTAAAAATTCTTTAATTAAAAAAAAACAAATAACTTTTAAGTCTGTAAAAAATTAATGTTTTTAAATGTGCTTTTTTAAATACATGAGTGGACTTCTCTGTCTTTTTTAGACCTCAAACGAATCCTGCAGGAATGTGGTGCTGTTGACTCAACTGCTCATTGTACCTTTTAATTATTCCAAATGACTGAACCACATAATATTGGGTGTCATGAGGAATATCTCAAAGACAGACAACTGGCAGGTATTTTCTTACAGCTAACCCAGTTTGTTAGCATGAAATTCAGAAGCATTATATCCCAGGATGTAGTCTTGCTTATTTTCAGCCATGTGTCCTGACCTTGCAGCTACCACTTCAGTGAGGGCATTGCAAGTCACCAATTCATTATACAGTATGTGGTGGAATCAAACGGATCCAGCAAATAAAACATTATGCCAAACTTAGGACAGAGTATTGTCCACAGAGGTTTTGTTCAGTTTTGTTAAGCTAATCAAATGTATTTCAAATATGGCAACTGGTGACTTGCTGTGCTGATGTTAAGTGGCTAAAAGAAGGTTATAGCATCATGGAAGTCTAGAAGCACCCTAAGCTGGCCCCCCATAGCACTGTTCACCCCTATAGCAGCAGTTACTCACGCTGGCACTGGCCCCAGGAGACACGTGTCCACCCCCAGCAGCAGTCGATGCGGGCCCCGTACCGACACAGCCCATTGGACGAGGCCATCTGTCTGGGCCACCTGTCAGGAGACAGTTTGATCAGATCTTGGCCAATCACTGCACAGAAATCAGTTACATAAGAATAACATTGTGCATACTTAGCCATAGAATTACTGTCTGCATCTATCCTTCCATCCAAATACTTGAAAAGCTATGACAATTTTTTTTTACATTTTTAAGAGATGATGTAATATATTGTTTTGAAATGTTTGAATTAAGAGTTTATTGATGTTTCACTGAAATAAGTCAAATGTATTTTTTATTTTAAATCAGTGCTCATATACGGGACAAGGAAGAATCATGGAAGCTTTAGTAAAGGGTTAAATAAAAAGTAATTTTGATATTCACAGTGTTTCTTAAAAAAATGTAATAAATAAATAAGATATGATTGTTTTACATGTATTATATTTGAAATATAACCAGCTCAGTTCATTTTCTCTCTTGCTTTCTCTTCTCTGTTTAAATAAAGCCAGGCACATTGAGCAGAAGTTTAATTTTAGGTTGTGTGCTGTGCTTTCCCTGTATCTATTACCCATGATCCATTTACGTTACATCATTTGACCTGTGTTCATTCCCCTTTGCTTATTTTCACAGACCTTAAAAGGTTTTACTTCTTCACAAAAACATTTGGAGTGCTGCTGGTGGAAAAAAAGAAATCAGTAATCCTGGTGTGCGCTGCCAAGAAACTCTCTCCGATTCAAATGCACTTCAGCTGTACCATTATTTTCCATTTCATGGAAAATCAATTTAAACTTCACTGTTGTTTCCAAGAATTATGTTTTCCAAATATCTGTCTTGTTCACACACATTGTTGGGTCATGTAACTTATCTCCTTCTAAGAACATCATCCTTATTTTCCATAACTTCCCTCTAGCTATAGGCAGCAGGAAAACAGACAGACTTCAACTTATCTTTGCTCTGTGTGTGTATCCAGCATCAACATACGAGAACATCTGCCTCTGGTGTGGTACAGTACAATGATAACTCACAGTGGTCTTATCTGCAGAACCTGTGTCACTGAGTACAACGGAAGCTTTGTGAATATAGATAAAACCTCACTGGCTGACTGATGCATTGGATAAGACAACAGGAACAATAGAAGTTACCTCATGACTCACAAATGTGCAGTAATGTGGCAAATTCACAGGCTTAGATAGACAGACAGACACAGACAGATAGCCCGGACGGACGGACGGACGGACGGACAGACAGACAGACACAAA
Source organism: Sinocyclocheilus anshuiensis (assembly GCF_001515605.1). Taxonomy (NCBI): domain Eukaryota; kingdom Metazoa; phylum Chordata; class Actinopteri; order Cypriniformes; family Cyprinidae; genus Sinocyclocheilus; species Sinocyclocheilus anshuiensis. The sequence goes on along the minus strand of NW_015539833.1, from coordinate 929,508 downwards.
CGGATAGTCCGGACGGACGGAGAGACAGACACAGACAGATAGTCCGGACGGACAGACAGACAGACAGACACAGACAGATAGTCCGGACGGACAGACGGACGGACACAGACAGACGGACACAGACAGATAGTCCGGACGGACGGACACAGACAGACACAGACAGATAGTCCGGACGGACAGACGGACGGACACAGACAGACGGACACAGACAGATAGTCCGGACGGACGGACACAGACAGACACAGACAGATAGTCCGGACGGACAGACGGACGGACACAGACAGACGGACACAGACAGACGGACACAGACAGATAGTCCGGACGGATGGACGGACACAGACAGACGGACACAGACAGATAGTCCGGACGGACGGACACAGACAGATGGACACAGACAGATAGTCCGGACGGACGGACACAGACAGACGGACACAGACAAATAGTCCGGACGGACGGACGGACACAGGCAGATAGTCCGGACGGACGGACGGACGGACACAGACAGACGGACACAGACAGATAGTCCGGCCAGACGGACACAGACAGACGGACACAGACAGATAGTCCGGACGGATGGACACAGACAGACGGACACAGACAGATAGTCCGGACGGATGGACACAGACAGACGGACACAGACAGATAGTCCGGACGGATGGACACAGACAGACGGACACAGACAGATAGTCCGGACGGATGGACACAGACAGACGGACACAGACAGATAGTCCGGACGGATGGACACAGACAGACGGACACAGACACGGACAGACAGACAGACAGACAGACAGACAGACAGACAGATAGATAGATAGATAGATAGATAGATGGATAGATGGATAGATGGATAGATGGATAGATAGATAGAACAACAGAATGATAGATAGATGGACGGAAGGACGGACAGAAGGATAGATATTTTGGTCACATGCTGCACCGTCCTCTTCAATTACTCTGGATGGTAAGGCAGTGAAAATGCTAATGCAGCCCTTACCGCTGCCAGTCACTCCAGTAAGAAATTGTGATGGTGGCACTAAATGAGAGTGACAGGCTGGAGGGAAAATGTTTGCGTGTGTAGCCTGGAGAGAAGAGGAGACTTCAGAATGCCTCTAAAGACACAGCGCGCATGTTAAGAGGATTGAGTCCGGGCTCCTGCCTGTCACTCCATTATATCTCACCTGAAACATACATTTAATCACACACACACAGGCCAGACTCACAATGTACCAACACATAATCTCCTCTGTATGTATAAAAAACATCACTTCTAACTGACTGCAAACATGCAAGATGCACAACACGTCATATATTGCAAGAGTTTCCAGGGGTGCACATGCATTTTACTTATCTTTTGTATACACATTCAATTACTTTTTAAAAGTAAGAAAACCAAATAATATATGTAGGTTGTTGTCAAACTGTGTGAATGGCACACACAGCAGAACATACATACAGTAAAGACCCCATACATTCATCTTTAGTCATTTCTCCACAATACAAATCTCTTTACGGTTTTCTTTTTCCATTAAAAATACCAAACGAAATGCAGTTAGAAAACCACAGAGGCTGTATTTGTCAAACTGCTTCAGTTTGAGTAGAAGCTAATTGGTGTCTGTTTTTATCCACAGCATTGCATGTTTTCCAACATGGTGCTCTGTAATAATGGCCATTTTAATTGTAATTAGAATGTTAAAGGATATTCAGTGTAAATATGAATTGCAAACACATTTATGAGGATTATTTTTTCATACATATTTATGAGAAACTGGTTTGGTGTTGATGAAAGGGTATTTGAACCTTACTGATGAGGCTATATATGGGAACATAAGAGTCAGAAAAAGGTACAAAAGATAGGAAACACAACTATAAAGCAAGCTATTTCTGCTACAGATTTTACATTGGACAAGGCAATAGGCTATAGTAGTAAAATTGTTTATCTTATAAAAGAGAAAAAAAAAGATCTTCAAAATTCAAATGTACTGATATTGATATAAACTATAGAATACTGTATATTTTTTTATTTTTTAAATAAATTAATACTTTTATTTAACAAGAATGCATTAAATTAATCGAAAGTGACAGTATGAAATTTATGTTTACTATATATACAGGTGCATCTCAATAAATTAGAATGTCATGGAAAAGTTCATTTATTTCAGTAATTCAACTCAAATTTTGAAACTCGTGTATTAAATAAATTCAATGCACACAGACTGAAGTAGTTTAAGTCTTTGGTTCTTTTAATTGTGATGATTTTGGCTCAAATTTAACAAAAACCCACCAATTCACTATCTCAACAAATTAGAATACTTCATAAGACCAATAAAAAAACATTTTTAGTGAATTGTTGGCCTTCTGGAAAGTATGTTAATTTACTGTACATGTACTCAATACTTGGTAGGGGCTCCTTTATATATATATTTAAAGTAGATACTGTTCTTTTGGACTTCATTAAAGAATCTTGAAAAAATGTATCACGGTTTCCAAAAAAAATATTAAGCAACACAACTGTGATCACAACTGTGATAATAATAAGAAATATTTTGTGATAAAATCATCATATTAGAATGATCTCTGACACTGAAGACTGGAGTTGAAAATTAAATAATAATAAGAAATATTTTGTGATAAAATCATCATATTAGAATGATCTCTGACACTGAAGACTGGAGTAATGGCTGTTGAAAATTCAGCTTTGCATCACAGGAATAAATTACACTTGAAAATATATTCAAATAGAAAACTGTTATTTTAAACTGTAATAATATTTCACAGTCTTACTGTTTTAACTGTATTTTTTGATTAAATAAATGCAGCCTTGGTGAGCAGAAGATACTTCTTTCAAAAACTTTAAAAATCTTACCGGCCCCAAACATTTGAACAGTATGTACACAGGCAAAAATAATATACAAAAACAATATGTACAATTATTATACACAATATAGACTGAATAGCATAAAAACTGTCTCTAAATGCAAGTGAAGTCGTATTTACTCTTGGTCACATTTTGTGTAGCTTTCAGTGATTTTCATTTAGAATCTGCTAAGTGACAGATGAATCTGAGGCAAAATACAGAGTTTGATTTGATGCACAGACCTTTGAAATTAATGTAAAAATATGGGACTTATTCTCAGCTAAAAGTTGCAAAGCCTATTTATTAAGCTATTCTAATAATGCACAGTTATACCATTAGAAGCAATTTATGTGCATTTAGTTGACCGTGACCCTATCAGAACAGCCATTAGTTGAGAATCACTGATATAAAGAGTAATGACTGTCTAGAAAAATAGTGAGTATGACAGAGCGGGCTCAACCATCATTCATGGTTGGTCTCCAGATGGGTGGAACACCAAATATGTTTGACTGGCTGCAATTTTGCCTTTCCACAAAATATTAGACTTTTAGGGAGGACAGAAAGATTGCTTGATGGAGAGCTTTTCAGGCCACCGTGTTACAATAATAAGATCATGTCTGACCATAGAAGATGATTCACATAACCTTCAGTCTTAACACAGAAAAGCAAGCGAGCAAGAAAGAAAGAAAAGTTGTAACAGAGTGGGACAATGAGAGAAAGACAAATCTTGGCGTGTGCAGCACTTGCCCCACTAGAGACAAGCGATTGCGTGCCAGTCAGCAATCTGCAAACTCTGGGCCCTATCCAAAGAGACACCAAACTGAGAGAGAGAGAGAGAGAGAGAGAGAGAGAGAGAGAGAGAGCGTCGCCCAGGGAGAAACCGGCACTGCCCTCACTGAGGTAACAAGGCTGTCACAACAAATACCACCTGAGAAAGGGTCTTTCCTCACCTTGTTAAAGATGCAGCTATTACACAGTTTCAATTTCCAGCTCAGTCTGGCATTAGCAGATTAAACAAACGACAAATATCTACATAATGCAGTTCTGGCAGTTCTTTATCGCTATGCACTGGCACATTTAATCTTGAAAAATTCACATTTCTACTTGTCTGCGGCAGTATGACGCTCTTCATGTGGTTCAGCAGTGAGTCTGCACATGTACTGTATATGAATGATGACATGCAGCCGGGCTCGGGTGCAAGTGCAGGGGGGTTTAATTACAACCCTTCACATTCCTCCGCCACCTCCACAGACTGCCAGACAATTAGACACGCGCTTTTGAAACATGCGCTTGACAGTTGAGCTGTCTTCATTCACCAATCTCAGTATAGAATACGTGCCTCTGCAGACTGACACACCGGTCAAGCAAAGTGCATCTCATCCGGCGCTAAACACAGCAGAGAGGAATTGCAGGCCAAAGTGCCAAAGTTTCAACTCTGACCTGAAGAGGAGATGGTTGACCAATAAAGAAGGACTGGGGTCAAATTCTGCTCTCTGAGACAATTCAGATGATGAAATCAACTGAAAGACCATAAGGAGGGCCAACCGGACATGTGGACTTAATTTAAGCCCTCTGAACTGACAAGTAGTACCCCAAGACTAAGTGAGGGAGTTACAAAACACTGCTGACAAAATATATTAGGACAATTAGGGATGCTGGGATTTTACGTTCTACTCCAGTGAGTCATAGAAACGCACTGCTCAACTGTCCAAAACCCCATGTTGGAAGAGTTTTAAAAAGTTGGACACTTTAATGAGTTTGTCTGTAATAAATTACTCTTGCTATCACGTCAGCAAATGACAAGTTGGCGGTTTAGCAGCGAGTCGTCCCTCAGGTGTAGCATAAGCCATTAGACAGGAGCTTAACGGCCCCTCACAGTGCGCCCATGCACTATATTCTTTCTATGAATTTATATCAGGGCAGTGAAGCAGGTTTATAAGCAGGGCAAATTGGCAAATAATGGCCCTGGTGACAAGCGAACTCCATCACGACTGAAATTAATAACGTACGCCAGCAGGTTAATGTACACGTTCATTACAGTGGGCAGCTCCCACTCCTGAAATGCCAGTGCAAGCCATGCCCTGCAGAAAAAGCATCAATAGTGTGTCTGTGAGTTACACAAACATTAAGCACATGATGTATGGGATGACACGGAGAAGTTTGAACGTATAGAAAGCAATGAATTGCAGAGTCTTGACTAAATGAGCACGCTAAGGTCATTTGGAAAAATATAGATGACAAACAAATATGCATTAGTTATTCATTATGTCTCTAAAAGGGTGCTGGTAATGTCGTAGCAAAAGCCCATTATTAATGTCCCCCTAACTATGTACGGATGTGTTCGTAAAAGCGCATCATAGCTGTGCTCTGCCTCTGGGCAACTGGCAATGATAAATAAGTGAAATATGAAGAAGCAAAAGACCCAAGCTTGAATTTTAACACAGAAAGTACTTCTGCCAGTGAATACATTTCCATTGTCCATTTAGAAGGACAGCTATTGCTCATCCTGCCAAAAGGACAAAATGCTTCCCAGCAGAGCAGAAGACAAAAGATGCCATAAAGATCACTGCAGGAGTTGCATTCATAAGTCCAAACTTGGGTGGTCGGTTTCTCAGCGGAACACCCTGTGGGAACCAGGTGACTGCATCAGTGTGAAGCCATGCGTTTTCAACAATGACGTAATTAGGCGATCCATACTTAATACATGACGTAATTAGGCTATGCCTACTAATACATGACGTAATTAGGCTATCATAAAACATGACGCATTTAGGCGATGCATACTAAATACATGATATAATTAGGTGATGCATTCTTAATACATGACGTAATTAGGCTATGCATACTAATACATGACGTAATTAGGCTATGCATTCATAAAACATGACGTAATTAGGCGATGCATACTTAATACATGATATAATTAGACAATGCATACTAATACATGACGTAATTAGGCTATGCATTCATAAAACATGACGTAATTAGGCGATGCATACTTAATACATGATATAATTAGACA
>NW_015539833.1:895375-923559 GCF_001515605.1 Sinocyclocheilus anshuiensis | reverse complement strand
TAAAAAATGACGCATTTAGGCGATGCATACTAAATACATGATATAATTAGGCGATGCATTCTTAATACATGACGTAATTAGGCAATGCACGCTAATACATGACGTAATTAGGCTATGCATTCATAAAACATGACGTAATAAGTCGATGCATTCTTAATACATGACGTAATTAGGCAATCATTCTTAATACATGACGTAATTAGGCTATGCATTCATAAAACATAATGTAATAAGGCGATGCATTCTTAATACATGACGTAATTAGGCAGTGCACACTAATACATGACGTAATTCGGCTATGCATTCATAAAACATGACGTAATAAGGCGATGCATACTTAATACATGACGTAATTAGGCAATGAATACTTAATACATGACAGGGCTATGCATACTTAAATTATATAATTAAGCATTGCAAAGTAAATAAATGATGTTGAAATGCTATTTGAAAGTTTTTTTTTCCCATTAGGTGATGTATTACCAAATGAAAAGGGATAGTTCACACAAAAATGAAAATTCTGTCTTTCACTCACATTTTCATACCTGTATGACTTTCTTTGACAAGATATTTTGAATTATAAAATAAAAGTCAGCTGGATCCAAAACACCACTGAACCCCATTACTTTCATTTTTCAAAATAAATTATTTTGTGTTCCACAGAAGAAAGAAATCCATACTGGTTTGGTACAATATTAGAAGAGTTTTCATTTTTGGCTGAACTGTCCATTTATAAAAAGTACAATTGTAGTGCAGAAATCAGTGCCGAGCAAAAAAAAAAGAGATTTGTTCATATTGAGACCAAAGATGCATTCGAAAAACAAACAGGGCCAGTTTCAATTTTATGTTGACTTTATGTGAATTGTTATATACTTTAATATGCAGCACATATATATAATTTATTAATACATGAAGTATTACCTTTCATATTTAATGAGTAGCCCTATTTAAATATTGCATACTTTAATGACATAATTAAGCACTGCATAATAAATGATGTGATTCAGCGATGCATATTCAACAAAGGATGAGTCACAATAAGGTGACGGTTGGCACTTTAGAACTTACTTTAAAAGCAGTTATACACACAATGTGACAGGAGATATCAATGAAGCCCTGTAATAACCTCCCTACAGCAATCCATTCTTGCAAGTGTTTGAATATCTCTTTTATTTAGCACATCTAATTCAACTATCATCTCACCAGCTGAGGGATTCATGAACTACACTGGGTGTGTCAGTTTAGTGAGACACCTAAAATGTGCAGCGCAGGTGGGCTTGCAGGAATGGACTGAGAAACCTTGCCCTAAGGTATAGTGAGGTACCTCTACTGAAGTACATAGTTAATTTCGAGTATGGATATACGATCCTCTTTAACATCAATGAAGCTTTAAGCAGATTTGAATCTTTGGCACGTTTCTGTTCACCACATATTTCACATTACATGTTGGGGCACGAAACAATCGGGAACACATGTGCTGACTGTCCAAGAGGGAGAGAATACGTGATTCTTAAACACGCATGTTTTACAAATTGACATCTATTATGTATTCAAAACATACTGATTACATTTTGCATGCATGAAGATCTTTAAGAGCAGTTCACAAGTTCACTGTTTGATTGACAACACAGTAACAACACAAACTTTAAGCCCATCCTAAATTGAACTGATCACAACAGCACTAAACTTGAGGTGTATGGGGTTTAAACCGGTTATGCTTTCAAACGCGTTGCAGTATTACTTAAGGTGCATTTCATTAAAGTGTGACTTTTGTAGAAATAAATCTCGAGCATTTCTGTAAACAATGACCTTAAGAATGGAAAAACGTTCCTCGGTGAGGATGCCTATGGATATTTTAGGTTTTGTTTTCCATCAACCCTATAATCTTATTAAAAATATATATATAAAAAATTGATAAAAATTATAATAGCATCATTATACTTTAAGAATGTGAACTCTTCAAGTACAAGTGTCTCCTTGATTTTTTTATCACATTATCTATGAGGCTTGTCAAGGGATGATCTTAAACACTCAACCATGTTATCATGATTTTGTCTTCATGCAACTGCTTATTCAAAACTGGATGTTTCAAGAAATATCAGCATTATCATTCTCTTTCTAATAAACACCTTGAAGTGTCACCTTGAAGTGAACTCTAGTAATGGCTTATAATAAATTAACTGTTGTTTTAAAAAAGTGCTCTATAAATAAAACTTTGATTTGATTTGAACCCTAAAACTGTCAACCCTGTTACCCTTAAAGGCCCAGCAATAGTCCAACATATTTTGTACATTTAGCTTGAGATGATATAATGCAACTTTACAGTTACAGAGATTCCTTGTCTGACAGAATGTTTAAAATCTTAAAGTAGTTTACTTTAAAGTCACCTTTAAACAAAAGAAAAGCCGGAATCATAAAATTACTCTTATTAAAACAAACTAAAATGTGTTTCTACAAAACTCTTTACAACACATTGATTCAATCGTCTACCCGTTTAACTGAGGTCTCACCTGCCATCGAAGTCCGCGCTCACTCCGAAGCAGCAGGTCCAAATCAGCATGAACTTTATGATCCACATCCCCGTGCTTGAGCGGTGCTGTGTGTGCGGTGCGTGTATCCAAACGTCGCCGCTGGTCTCCTGTGTGTGGAAGGGAATGATGGTGAGGTTTAGATCCGTCAATATTCAAAGCTTTGAAGCGGGTCGAACAGACTGCCGTTCATCCACGAAAGACCGGCAGCTTGTCTGTCTGCGCTCCTCCGCTGGAGAGCCGTGTACTGGAGCGCAGAGTCGGTGCGCTCCTCTGTGTCTCTCTCTCCCCACACCCTGTGAACGAGCACTGCGCCCAATAAGGAGAGACGGGAGCGCTTATTCCACATACCCTATTACTCCCATATAATTACAAGTTTATTATATGTGTATATGCAACATCTAATGTCAATATGACTGTATAATATATATTTACTCTAAATTTACCAGTATAAATGTATACTATTTTGATGGATGACGTTTGTGATACTTGAGGTACTTGTAAATACATAGGTAGGCCTATATATGAAGTAAAACGTTTTTACATGTTAAATCCAATGTGCCGTTTCTTTGTAATTATTTGTAAAATTTACCAGTAAAAATGGTCAAAATAAGTCATACAAATATTTTTTTTTAAATAACATATCATTTCAATATGACTGTATATGTTATTTAATATTAATATATACAAAATGGCTGCAATATATCAAAGAGTGAAAAATTTAAGGGGGTCTGAATACTTTCCGTACCCACTGTATATATATATATACAATTTCATTATAATACATATATTATTTACTATTATGAATGATATATAGCACACAAGCTCTAAAACCTCGACATCACAGCACTGCCCATATTCAGTCTTCTTCACTGTAAATCAAGAACATTATTATGACAAATGCAGAACTCAACTGACAAAAAATTAATATGAATTCTTACCTGAATGTTTACACATGCCACATTGCCAACATTTTGATATGTGTCCTATTTATTTCCATACATAAAAAGTGGCCTAGGTCCTATCTGAAAATGTCAAATTTGATGCAATTTTTCTCACATGAGAGCTGGGGGACAGATTTGGTCTACATTCAGCTGCGGTGCGAATGTCCATTAGCACTAGAATATGGTACTGTAAAAACAGCTTGCTTTTAAATAATATGTTCCTATTAATATACTCAGTTTTGGCAACTTTGTCTAAACTGAACAGAAGACTCCTGCACAGAAAACACAGCATATGTCCTGTAATGCAGGTCTGTTCATTTCCATTCTAAATGAAAAGTGCTAAGAAAGTGAAATATGTTGATGTGCTTTAGACCGAAGAAGGAAGAAGTTCAAAGATCCAGTACATGGAAAACATACCAGTACCATATTATTGGAAAACATATTTCACATTTTCGAAATAAAATATACAATTATAAATAATAAATTATTAAAATCATACATTTTGATGAAGCAAAGAAAAAGATCAAAAAGACTTCAATAAAGCAGCCTTTAAGCCTTTGCTTTAGCAGTATTTTGTGTAATTTTTCAATAGAGATGTAAAACTATTCAGTGATTATGGCTACATCCACTGACATACCAATATGCTGCATTATCCTTTAAATGCTTTAAATCCATAATGCCTTGCAAAGTTTGTTATCATTGTCAAAGAGAAATGTGCTTCATGTGTATTTTCAGTCCAGGTGAACATGAACTACAGAGTGACATTTCAAGATATGTTAAGAAAAGACACAGTCACTATAAATTCATGGAGATCCGTCCACAGCCTCTATGAATGGTGACACTGGAGAAAAACTCATTTTCAACCTCTTCAGAACTGGAGAGCCTGCCGCGCTTTCTGATTAGGTTTTGTCACAGATTAATTTAAGGTGGATTGCGGCTTGATTTGCTCATGAATTTTGCAGCCGGCCATAGGTGAAATTGCACATTGCTCTTCTGATATTTCCGAAGAAACTGACTTTCCTGTCTGAGAAGTAGAGATGAAACAGTAGATATTGTAAAGGAAGCAATAGCACACTATGTACTTGTCATCAGAGAAGCGCTTTAAGCACCCTTGATGCATCTTTTCTACCTCTTGGGTTCTTGGCTACACAAGCAGATTTTAATTAGCATTGTAGAAAGCATGTGAAGAGCTGCAGATATAAAAATGACATTTTTACATTTTCTGCAGGAAGCAAATCTCGCTAGGGTGTTGTGGATGCTTGCCAGGACAGCATTATATGGTTGATAAGGTGTTGAGTGGGTTTTCAGCTCATTGTTATGCGGTTGCTAGGTGGTTGCTTATGATCCAAGTCAAATGCCCACCCCAAGTAAATATGATATTCTCATGGGGCCCCTTTTTCAACTCAAGCTTAAAGGACTTTTTCCATCCGCTATATTATCCGCGATGTGAAATTCATAAGACTGATCACTTGTAAAAAAAAAAAAAAAAAAACACACCTCTCCTCAAAAAGTAAGTGATTTGAGCTATAGACTGAAACAGTTGGGTTTCGGAAGTAAAAACTCAATTTTCTCCATGGGCAGAATTTTTTTTTTAACAATAACTAAAGATAGACCTACTTTAAATTCTAAGGTTGTTATTCAATGGTACACACTTTTGTTGAAGCCATCCGTTCACATTATTTCAACTTATTTTTAAAATAATTGTGCTTAAAAGCTGAATTCATGATGAAAAACTGCATTACCCATGATGCTGTACAGACACTTCCACCAATCAGAGAGTTGTAATGACAGTTGGTGGGCAAACTGTGCCAAAATCATCATTTACCTGCACGAGTTTCTTTCTTCTGTTGAACGCAAAAGATATTTTGAAGAATGTTGGTAGAGTTGACGGTAGCCAATGACTTCCACAGTATTTTTTCCCATACTATGGAAGTCAATGGCTAACGTCAACTGTTTAGTTAAACATTCTCATACACATTCTCGGGCACTAATGCATTTAGTTCACTTCTGCACAAATGGTATGGGAAGAGTTATGTGCCAAAGTTTAAGGACCATTTCGCCCACATAAGCAGTTCTTAAGCAAAGCAGCAGCATAACTGGGCATAGTGCTTCTGTTGTGTAACTCTGCTCTATACAGAAAATAGTGATTTCTGGGTTACGGCATTCAATATTTCTTTTCAATAAATGCCATAAAATATAAAATGGTTGCTGGGAATTATTAAAATTTGCATACAGAAAAGGACCATATATACATCCAAATTGCAATTAATCCAATGGGAAAGGAACCAAAACCCAAACGGTCTAAATTCAGACAGATTTACTTTGCATCACGTCCAATTGATGTCTTTTTCATTCAATGAGCGAATAGTTCATTTCATTATATTATACTCCTTCATAAAGGCCTGTACTGCAAAAGATTGTTGATTAGTATTTTCAACATGTTTTATGTAAAAAAAACAAAACAAAAAGCTCAACACCAAAATTCTACATACACCGACACTTTTGCCGTCAGTATGGGCTTTACATGGCCTTTTTTCAAGCATTGTGCATGTGGCAATGTCCGATTTTTGGCATATTACATCATATTTTTTATTTTGACAATCAGCAATTCTGCTGACATTGAAAAAGACAAAAGAAACAACCTTCCGATATCTTTATGCCAGTATTACATTAATGCAGTTGTATCTAGCCTCATTCTATCCTATACCGTATGTATTTGTTTTTCATGTAGTCAGGGCCCAGAGCCAATCCTTGAGAAAAGCAAAGTTTCCCATTGAAATGATTCCAGCTCTTTGGAAGGTGCCCCCGTCTCCGGTCTTTCACACTCAGAGAGATTGGCTCCGCTAGCAGAATTCAGATGAGCTTTGCTAGCTTGTCTCCTCAAAGCTTAAAGGTTGTGCACTTCCTCATAGCGGAGGAACAGATCTCATCTCTATATCACAAACGTGACAGTCCATGGCTCTTCTGTAGTGAGCAAACCGGAGGCAAGTTTGATGCCAGTATGGGTCCAAACACAGCAAAGTAAAGCTGGGGGAACAGTTCATATATCAGCGTACGTTGTAGACCAATAACATGACTTTGACATTTGTGTGAGCCGTGGCCTAATCAAATATTCATAACCGTGGTCAGATTAATCCATGCACCATTTCATAAATATTAACCCCTCCAATTCTCCCACCCCTGACACAAGGGAATCACGATAAATACCTCCTCATGTTTACTTTCAATACTTTTAATCAAACACTGAGACAAAAGCTCAAGAGCGACGTCTCTGCTTTCTTGTGAGGGAGAAGAATTACATTGGTAATAACTTGAGAAAAGCAGGCTTTTGAGACTCCTTTGTTTTGTGCATAATACACGATAATGGTGGAGGAAAGGGTGTAAGGTGCTTTTACACAATTCAGTGTCTCACATTTGCAAACGGCATTTGAAATCATGTTTAATTTATTGAGGGGCATGCTGGTTTTTTTACTCTTTTTACAAACAAACCCCTGGCATGTAAATCAAGACGTTACTGAAATAAAAATCCCTCTAATTGTTAAGATGAAGTCAAGTTTAAAAAGAAGAATTACATTGGTAATAACTTGAGAAAAGCAGGCTTTTGAGACTCCTTTGTTTTGTGCATAATACACGATAATGGTGGAGGAAAGGGTGTAAGGTGCTTTTACACAATTCAGTGTGTCTCATTTGCAAACGGCATTTGAAATCATGTTTAATTTATTGAGGGGCATGCTGGTTTTTTACTCTTTTTACAAACAAACCCCTGGCATGTAAATCAAGATGTTACTGAAATAAAAATCCCTCTAATTGTTAAGATGAAGTCAAGTTTAAAAGCCTTTTAAAAATCTGAATTAAAAAACAAATATACTGATTGCACAATTAGATCAAACCATGATTCAAGTGTGTATGTGCAAATACATTGATCCATGCAATCAATGCTTTTGGATCAAAGGAAAACAATTAAAGGAATAGTTCACCCAAAAATTAAAATCTTGTCATCATACCATTGTATTGAAAAGAGTGACTAACATTTTTGTTTCACAAAAAAAAGGAGATCAGAATGACTGCAAAATGTTAATATTTGGGTGAACTATCACTTAAAATGAAATGCTTACAAATATAAATTGTCCAAAGTAAAAACTCAAGAAGTAACATCAAGCATCTCATGGAATATACAAAAAACAGTGAACTCCCGTTCATGGAGGTATTTGTAGTCCTGACATAACGTGGCTATTTCTCATGAGTCAGTGTTATCTTGTCGGTATCCCCACCAACATATTGTTCTTAGGCGAGCAGCCCTCGGGGACCATGGTCATCACCCTCACAGAATACCCATGAGTCTCGGCGGCCCAACTGCGGTCCAAGTCCACCAGTCCCATACAGCGCTTCCCTGGTGATTAAGGAAATTAGATTTGGAAATGAGATGAATTATGAAACGTTATCTTTATTGAGAACAGGCCAGAAATCTATGCTGAAGACATTACTCATTAATTTTACTGAAACCTAAATGTACTTTCTAACTAGTTTTTTTTTTTTTAAGAGTTCTATTATCAGTCAATGAAATAAATTAATGCTCTGGTTTTACCACAGACATTTTAACCTTGAATCTGCAAAAAACCCAAAAATAAATATATGTTATAACTTACAATGACACTCCAAAGGGTGCAAAAGCATAAATGTGTAGCTCACATTTTTAATAACGTGCTTATATTAAGCAGTTAGTACAAATATGTGTTAAATTAGCTGTAAAAGTGGTCTAAATTTTCCTTAAAGTTCTATTCTTCAAAGTGGATGAAAAAGATATTTCTGGTATCCTTGCTAAATTTTCTGGGCTTACATGAATTTGCAAAAGTTTACGGTTGGTAATATTTTTTATGTTTTTGAAAGATTTTAAAATGTTTACCAAGGCTGCATTTATTTGATCATAAATGCAGTAAAAAGTAATATTGTGAAATATTATTACAATTTAAAATAACTTTTTTCTATTTTATATATTTATTTGAAAAGGTAATTTATTCCTGTGATGCAAAGCTGAATTTTCAGCATAATTCCTCCAGTCTTCAGTGTCACATGATCCTTCAGAAATTATTCTAATATACTGATTTGATGCGAAGGAAATATTACTATTATTATCAATGTTAAAAACAGTTGTGCTTCTTAATACATTTATAGAAACCATGATACTTTTTTTAGGATTATTTGATGAACAGAAAGGTCTTTCAAATTTACAAAATAACAGACATTTCTTTAGAGCTACTCTGTTATCTCAGGGATAAAACAGTAAAACTTAAAGCAGTGCCTTTTGAAAACACACTAAAGACAAACTTTATCATCATATCAATTTGTAATTATTAGCTCATCTAAACTCAAAGATATCTAGCTCTGAAAGCCTTTGGAAAGTCTCAGCTTTGACTGACACGTCAGAGGCACCGGCGCTGGTTAGCATGTGTTTTGTGAAGAGGCTGAGAGGCTGTCATCTCGCCAGCTATAAAAGATGGGCAGTGGAAGGAAAGATGACAGTGGCGTCAGATTTATGCGAGAGTACAATGAGACTGTGAAGCTGAATGTGTGTAGTGAGAACTTTGATGGAGAGAGAGAGGTCACCGAGCGGAGAGATGTGTCTGATCTCACTACAGTGTTTTATACATTGTTAGAGATTCACCATTTATACTCAACTGAAACGCTTTTTAAGGGTTTATTGGTAACCTAACAAGTGCTTTTGGTCCAGAGAAACATTTACAAAGGTTTTTAAATGTCCAATGGAAGAGCAAACAATTAACCATGCTGCAATTTATCAACTAGTATTTTGTCTCAAATGTGTACACTGAACCATTATACTCGTCTTTGGTGCAAAAAACAGTGTTATTTTAGTATTACTGATATAACTATTTTAGTTTTTATGAATATTTTGAATTTGTTTTTATTTTTTATAATTTCCATTTTCATTTTAAAGGTGCAGAATGTAACTTTTTTTTTTTTTTTTTGCAAGTTGCTAAGTTCACAAATTTGTTTCTCTGAAAAACAGTGCTACAGCCAGTTATTCTAGTTTGAAATGTGTGTTCCGTGTCGGAATGTCTGTTTTTGTTTTGGTCTGTGATTCTGCCCACTGCCAGTTTAATAGTATTTCGACCCCCCCAGGTTGCCAGTTGGTGGAAAACATAGCGTATTGCAGCCATGGAAGCCATCAAACGAACTTTGTCAGAGATCGCAGATTCTACCTGACCTAAAAAGCCTCGGCATCCATCGAAAAAGCTCTTTGACCAAAGGCATATTAAAACGCGGATAAATCAACTCATCAACTTCCATTGTCAGTTGCACTCATTCCCGTTATGTGTCTTCAATCTGGCAACCCATTTGAGCGTCAAGTCTGAGGGGGAGAGAGAAACAACTCTAATATTTTGAATTTGGACTGCAGTACCCATTTCAATATTACATACCAACACGTTTAATTTTAGTTATAGTTTTAGTTATTTTGTTGTGTGTTTGTCATTTTTATTTCTAAATAGTTTTTAATTTTAATTTTAGATATTTGTTATTTTAATACTTCAAGTTAAACTAAAATAAAATGAGAAATGATTCCTTGGCAACTACCTGAAATGAAATGTTTTATATTTATGTGTTATATATATATATATATATATATACATATATATATATATGTGTGTGTGTGTGTGTGCGCACACATAAATATTATTCTCAGTTAATGTTTCTTTTATTTCAAATAACAAAAAATATCTACATTTTTCATGGTTTTAGTTTCCATTTTAGTTAATGATAATAGTCAACACTGGTCAACACTGCCGCTTATTCTGGCCTAAAAATTTTAGCCATATGGACGATCTCTATTAGGAATTTGCCATCCTAAAGCAAAACAGGCACAACAACTCTGACCACCTGTTAAAAAAAACGCACATCTTACCGATTAATCGTCGTTCTGGGGGTAAACTGACAGCCGTCTGGTCTGCAAACCTGCACAGGACCATGTGCTCCTGTGGAAACCATATAGCATACCGAACACATGCAGACACGTCAATAAACACACATGCACATAAACATACACAAACAAAAATATCTGATAAACAGTATGCGTGTGACTCAGCTAGTGTACATTGCAGAGAAATATCGATGCATCAGATTGTTAGGGTTGTGGTGAGAGAACAGACCATTTATCAACCATTACAACCATCCATTAAAGGGAAACTCAGAGGAAAGCAGCACCCAGTTCATTTTGTATTAATCAATATAATCTAATTGCATTTTTTGCAGGGAACGTTGCAAGGAAGTGCCGCAAAACGACTTCCTCTGCTGTTGATGACCAACGATGGCTTCAAGCAACCATTATTTTGCATTAACTGAGTGAAACAAGTGCTGATGGAAAGGAATGTAACAGCCCTGGCAGATTGATTCCTCCTATCAAGTTTAATCCTCTAGGCTAATAGCTGCGATCAATGCTATAACTCAGTACGTCTCAAAAACAGGCTTTAACACAGTAAAGTGTTTCTAAAGCATGTTTAGTATTCGTACCGATGAGAAACATTGCATCGATTATGCTAGTTTGGAAAGAAGCGCAGGTAATCTGTCTTTTTATTTTCATTTTGAACAAATCAAAATCAAATCAAGTCCTAACAACTAAAATAATATAGATTTTTCTGTAGGGAATTTCAATGCACTGAAATCATTTTATCAATGCAATCACTGTATGTAATAGTATGCAATGAACAATCCAGTCAAATTTAACAAACCAGTTGACTTCTTGCAAATTAAAGAAAAGTATATGCATCTAAACTGTGTGTAGATAAAATTTTGAGTGATATTTAGCTGTGCCAAAGTTGCAACGGTGTTAAGGGTGGTTGCCAGGTTTGCTATGTCTGTAATAGCATAGGAAAGTAATATCACACCTTACAGTATCCTCAACAAGTCCTAACAGTTTAATTCATAATTCAGTTTGTTCAAATTCCAATAGTAATAGCAAAAGCGATGTTTGTTTTGGTAAACACCACTAATTAAATGTCTGTTTGCTCTAGATCTACGCTCAGGGAACTGCCTGTCTCTTGTAGGCCCCTATGTAGGTGATATCTTGGCAGGGGCCATGAGCGCAGTGTGAGAGAGGCAGATGCAGGAGTCAAGCGAACACTGATGACTGTGAGATACGACTCATTAACCTCATCCATTACTCACACTTCAGCCTCACTGTGCCGTCAGTGCCTGGGGATAAGACTGGGAAAAATACAACATGCAACTACAGTAGGCTACATGGCCACTCTATTCCCAGGAATACCCTATTTCAGCAGAGCTTGAAGAGAAGGAAAAACACTGGCTTATGGTACTTCTTGTACAGTAACATTTTCACAAAGTTGGTTGTGAGAGCAAAGAGCTGATGGAGATTCATCTCTGCTTCTATTTTGTCCTCTATAGTTATGACTAGAGATGTACTGGTACAGAAATTTTGGTTGAAACTATCATTTTTGGTAACAGTTTAGATTAGGAAACAATTCACTATTAACTAGCTGCTTATTAGCATGCATATTTCTAGCAAAGTGGCTGTTTATTAGTACTTACAAAGCACACATTAATACCTTATTCTGCATGACCATATTTTAGATCCCTTAAACCTACCCAATACCTAAACATAACTACTACAACAACTACCTTACTTACTATCAATAAGCAGCAAATGAAGAGTTTATTGAAGGACAACTCTTAATAGTGAATATATGTTCCCTAATCTAAAGTGTTAGCTGATTTTTATGCTAATAAACACTGGTCGATACTTTAAATCTATATGGCTTTCTCTATTATTAAAAAAAAAATCCTCTCTTACTAGAACAGAGAATCATAAAGAATTTAACATTTTCCAACTCAGTGATTCAATAACGATTTATTTATTTTTTGGTACATTTGATTTGTGACTGACTAATCTATGACTCCAGTGGCACTGTATTTGTTGCGAGTTATATAGTATAGTAGATATAGTATTTTATTTATAGTATTTAACATGCTGTAGTATTTTTTTTATCTAAAATTTAATGCAGACTGCAGATTCGCTACTCAGAATTTCTAACTTCTACTTCAAACTTTCTATCCATGCTCAAGAACTATTAAAAGAACTGAACATCATGTAAATAAGTTTGTTCAATAAATGTTTTTATTATTTTTGAAAAAATAAAAAATTAAACAATATTAGATGAAAAATAAGCAATGTTTCCTTGGCAACTAACTGAAATAAATGTTATGAAAAAGTAGAAAAAAAATTAAGCAGAAGTACAAAAGTAATCAAATATAAATTAAAGCTAATATACATATACATATATATATATATATATATATATATATATATACACACAGGGCTAATAAGACTCATTCCAATTACATTGTCATGACCTCTTCTCAGTCATGAGCTGAACATGACTAAACACTGCTCTTCACATACATGAGGCACATTATGAGGCTCTCCTGTGAAGTTTTCTCAGAAGAGTCTTGCCCTCAGAATCAGGCAGTGTGACGTCCCACACGTGTAGACGATAATGAAAAGAGTGAAAGCGAGCGGTGAAACACTTACCTTATAGCTCAGAGTCTCTGTAAACCTCGCGCTGTGGAGAGAGACAGAGGGGGGCAGACTTAATGAACTCACACACACACTGAGGCGCGAATGAAAATTGACACGACACGTTAAAGAAAAAAAACCAAGTTTAAGGAGAGGACAATCTATTCGGATCAAAGGAGACGCTGAAAACATTCTCTACAGACAAAAAAAAAACCCAAACGCACGTAGTGGTTTGGTTGCAGAAATAAGCCGTGTGTAAACAGCAGGATGTCTCATGTAACACTTGCATGATAAAGAGCTCCGAAAATCTTGGAGATTATGTGTGTGGTAGGTAATGTTTGGTACATTGACTGTCTGTCATCAGGTCGCCCTTGCTGGTCTACTGTCGAATGCCACAAATGACAAATCACTGTCATGGCAACACCGTGAACACAACCACGGAAAAATTATTTCCTGCGCTCGCTGCTCTTGCCACCCAGATGCTCATGCCCTGCGGCAAAATTCCTGCCTGAGATTAAATGAAAGTTTACGCCAGATTTGGAGAATGATAGCTTGCGATTGGCGGAAAAACTGATGACTGCATTCATTTCTTAATTTCTTCTTCAAAAAATAATCTTTCTGACCCAAACTTTTGAACTGTTATGAAATCAACTTGAATTGAATCAAATTAATTTACTGAAACATGCATTAAAAATGTAATATATACAGACAATGACTTGAATACGTGACTTGTATGAAAACATTTTTTTTTTTCATTTTCGTAATTAAATTAATTTTCAGATTTATGTCAAAATATGTTTCAAAATATGTCAAGGTATAACCAAAGTGGGAAGGCTTACAGGTCTCATTAAAAGGATGAAACACTTAAGAGGAGAAAAAGGTGTATGGAAAACATTTGATTACTTGATAGTCACAGAACACATTTTTGAAGTCATTAAATTAAAAACAAATTTAGAGACTGGTACAGAAGTTTTTCAAACCTGTATGAAGCCAACATGAAAGACTAAAAGATTACATTACTAGGAACTTGACATTTAAACCAGTAGGGTTGCTGTACCTAAAGCATAACAAATAAAAGTAAAATAAAATTTGTTATATCATTATAAATGCGTGTATTAGACTATTTCCCAGTGTTCAGGGTGGTGTAAATCAATGCATGACAACCAGATTAAACTCTTCACACTGCTTTCCGCCTGTCCTTGACCACATTTCCACACATCTCAAAGCTCTTCCCACCTTTCTGTATCTAGCCGTGTTCTCATTGATCTGTTAGTGGTTTAGGCACAGAGCGAGCGAGAGAGAGCGGCAGTCATACCCCACCACTGTGACACCGCATGACAGCAGATGTCTCTCTGCCTATTAGCAGAAAAAGTGGATCGAACAGCTTGATGGAGGGTAAAGAAAAGTCTTAGATGTCGTCACAGAAGCTCAAGTGAAGATCAAGCATTCGGCTCGGCTCACGGACCAGTGCCTATATCCATCACTGTTAGGGTGAGAAACTGGAACAAATAATGCAAACTGTTGTCTCAGTGAGCGTGTGCGCGCACAGCCAACCAAATCCACGGATTAACACCCTTCAAATCCCCCATAAGAAGTTTTCCGGGAAATGTGGCCAAATCTCAGAGGATTCGCTTTACATGCCGCTTGGAGTTGCCATAGAGGAGGAAATATGTCCGTGAACTCCGTGTGGGAAAACACACAGCCCTAGCTGACATTTTATAAGCCGAGACGGAATAAATTAGGAAAAAGAAATATTGGCAAAGCGTCCAGTGTGGATTGTAATTAAGTTCTTGAGACGCTAATTAGACAGAAATGATTCATAATGTCTTTTCAACAGGATCTGGAATAAAGCCATTCTCAAAAACCCCGGGCAGGTGTTTGAGTATTCAAGGGCCACCCTTATGTACTGATCAGAATCCATTAACGCAGGGTTTCGGCTCTTTGAAGTAGACCACCATCTCATAATGGGGCCATCCATTCACGTCAGAAGCCAACAACAGAGCACCGCATCACCACAACAAGCAAAATCGAGCGTGAAAACCTGGAGCTTTGAAGACGTCGGCAGGTGAATTTCTGAAGTTAATGCAACAAAACTACATCATTGCAATGCAACAATACTACAGATTCTACAATGATGGACAAGAGACTTTAAAGAGTAAATCAATGCACAACTAGTGTACGACTTCAGGTACAAAGTACAGCAATAAGGCCTTTTTCAGACAAGTCTATTCACACCAAAGGCAAAATGAAAAAGTATTCTGGCAAATGCTTTAATGCAAGATGTAGCACAACTGAGAAAAGATATTACTCACTTTAACACAAAATACAAGATCTGATAAAATACATGACTTCTATGTAGCTATATAGTGATAGGATGATAAAGGAATAGGAGATATAATAACTAACACAATAACAGTGTACTGACAGTAATAATATAGAGCTTTGCAATAAAGTATAAATATATCTAAAACACATTATCGTGTCTTTTTGATCTGCATGATTACTGTTGGCTTTTATGCTTCTTGTGCACAAAATGAACTGTTCTCCTATCAAAGCAAAAAACTAAACAAAACCATAAAAAAAGGAAAACAGAAACCAAAGCATATAAAAAAATTCCAAACCAAACCAAAAATCAATAAATAAATAAAATGTAAAAAAATCCAAAAATTTTTAGTGAGAACAGGTCAATAGAAAATAACTTTAAAATATTGTTTTTTAATATTTGTGGGTGAATGTTTACTGAGGGAATAATACTGTAAAGCAATTACACTTGAGCTTAACATGAAATCATTCTTGGCATTCTTTGGTAAAGCGATTAGGCCAGATTCTTTTTTTTTTTCTTTTTTTTTTACAAATGGAAAGAGGTTGAAAAACACATCACATTCATTCTTCGGAATGTCGGATGCTCTGTCTCTAGAATGAATTTATCATTCATAATGAGACAAAGCTTGTGGGCTGTCACCAAAGAGATCAGATGAATGTTGTTTAGCATGGGAAAGAAGCTCAAGTTTGTTTTTCCTTTGCAAGCAAATAAAGTGGAATTCGCATTAGTTTTGTGAGGTCTCTTGTACTGAAGGATCCTGCAAACAAAATAAATGATTAAAGCATTGAAAATATAACGACATTGACAAAGAGTTTAACGTCAGCCTCAATGCTTGTTTTTCCTTGTATAATTTATTCAGCACTGGATGGCAACATAATAAAGCATGCTGCAAAAGCATATTTCTTAATTAGGGTTTTTTCTTCTTTCTTTTTTTGGAGCAGGACTTCATTTTTGCTGATGATATTTCTTTTTCTTCCCTTCAATGGGGGTAAAAAACTTTTCTGTCTTTATAATTAAGTAGTTTGCCTGAGGTGCGGAAGGCGCAGCTTCATGACTACAATGCAAGTTCATTATTCACAGCCACAGAACACAGCAGTGTGCTTGTTTCACCATCATTCAACAGGTACAACAAATCAAGTCTGAGCAAACAGCCCATAACTTCTCTTTTCACATCATTATCCACGTTTATAGTCATTTTTTTCCCTGGTGTAGCTACAAGCCTTATTATAGACGGTCTTAAAAAAGGAATAGTAGCTATTTTCACGTATCTAACCCTCTGGGAAACAATATGTATCTGTTTACACACAGTTCTGGCTGTGCTGCTTTAGCAAGCAAAGCCTTTTAATCATTTATGCTAATGAAATGGGAGTTATGCAAGATAATAGTTTAGAAACTCAAAGACGAGGTAAAATTCTAATTCAAAGCCTTAAAAGACCTCTTTGTCTCTAAACAGCAAGGCAATCTGTCTTATATTACCAACACAGTACACAATCACTTTCAAGATCTTTCATATTAACTGTTCCTCGATGGTGGATTGAATCTTTAAACTCAACCCATACACGTCAACAATCTTTTCTATCTGAATACTTTTCCATGTTTTCGGTCACTTGTATTTGCTGTATAAGATTTTAATAAAAATCATTAAAATTCATACATATTCACCAATGAATTATTTAAATTTAGACTGATTCGTAAACTAGTTCAATGACTAATTACACAATGTAACCAAAATTTCTTTCACATAATTTCATTTTACTTTTTTACGGTTTTGGTAATTCTGTGGTAATTTTATTATTTAACATAATAAATGCTATTTATTTTCAATTCCAATATATTGGTAAATATTTAGGTAATATTCAGTTAAATTTTTAGAACTGCTATCAATAATTATGAAACATTGGTTTAGAACAGATTAGGGTTTTTTTTTTTTTTTACTAATTTAGCATTTTTTAAGATATATTACTTTTGCAAGGATGGTAACATTCTCAAAGTTTCTGTAACTTTCCGGAATATTTTGTAATATTCTAGTACTCGACTAGTCATAAAAGACCAAATTCATCCATTCTACTCTTCTGAAGTTTTGGACGACTCACTTAGCTTGTATAATTTGTCAATGCATTTTTTTAGTTTGCATGAGCACTGCTAATGATACACAAAAAGTAATGTAATTTTTGTATTCAGCATTTCAAACATTCAAAATAAAAGCGAAACAAAACTTATCTAAAAAAAAAAAAAAATGTATATATAATATATTATATCTATCTATATATCACCGTGTTATTTTCAAGCATGTAAACCACAATTTTAAAATGTCCCTGATATTTTCAGATTTTTCAAGAATCTAGAGACAAGCACTTTCTCTATCCACTGCTGTGTGATGTTATAAACCAGAAGATAGTTAATGTTTAACAACTTAATGCGATCAAAAAAATGTCCTATCGCTTGCACAGGTGCTAAAATAGTCTGATTACACTTTTATCACTTACTGCTGATGTAAGTCAAGGAATATTTCACCTCCACATAGGAAAATGTGTGTGGGAAAGAAAAAAAAAAACTAGATCAACCTAGGATGGTAATTTTGACAAATTTGTTTTAGGTGACTGTTCGATATAAATCTTGCATGTTCTTTTTTTTATGATTGTGCTAGTTTCCCAAAAGAAGTTCTACATAGAGGTATTAGTTTTGGGAAACAGTAAAGGTTTGATAAAGCCCCTTTGTGTGGGCAGCAGATAATCCCCCAACTTCGGCCGCGTGTGAAGCTCAATACTGCATCCGCAGCTCTCTGTGGAGATGAGGCCAAGGGCTGCAGGCCCAAACATCTCATTACTGCCAGAAACAAACACAAGAACTGCAGCAAGCACATACTCCCTCATTTATTACAAAGACAGCAGTGTCCCTCAAAGATTACACAGCAAAAAATCTGTTTATTAATCAGTATTTTTATCTGAAAACTGTTTTCAGATAAAATATCTTGCATTAAGTTTATTTTTTACCACATTGGCACACTGTAACAACATTCTGAGAGGTTTCTGCTTGAAACAAGCCAAAACTGTTTGCCAATGCTGTATGAAAAATAAATAGTATTAGTATTAATATATTATAAAAAGCAAATATATTTCTGTCTGTCTTAAATAAGGTCAGAGAGTGCTTAACACAGGTACAATCCAGCTAGATTCTGTAATAGAAACTTGCTGTCTCATTTCTAATAAGTTTGTGACTACAACACTTGAGCAAATGAAAAATTATGGAAAAACTGAATGCAGTCTGTTTGGGTATGTTGGATAGGCTCATGTCAAAGAGTTAATTTCATCACTCAAAATGCAGAAATGAGAAACCCACTCGCTTTTGAAATTAAATGAACGACAAACATGAGGGTTAACAGCATAATTAATATGGATGGCAGGGAGAATCAAACATGCTGCAACTATGGAGTGCCAGAATCCATTCTTTTAAACAGGCTTTACAATGCAAATGAAGGGACAACCTATACCTTCTGGCAAAAATGTATGTTCTTAATGTGAAATTATTGAAACTGTTCCATAGCAAGAACAAACGTTGTAAGCAAACATTACAAAACCAATTATCGATGAAAGGCTATGGGGGTCCAAATGTCTGAGAGCACGCTGAAAATAAGGGATTGAAAATCTAATTCTTTGTCGCCATCTCGCCCTTTTGTTGGTTTGTATTGCTTCTATTGTCCTCATTTGTAAGTTGCTTTGGATAAAAGCGTCTGCTAAATGACTAAATGTAAATGTAAATCTCAGTTTGAAACCTGCAATTGCAGTTATTTGTGGTTGAGCATTGGCACGGCTCCTCAGCACGGATGAATCTAATGTTTTGAGGTCTATGTGTGGGCTGTCAGTCAATGCACCAGTTCACTGTACTTCGCAATTACAGATACTACATCTTGGAAGTATTTCCAAAGTAAGAATTTTCACAAGAAAATGTAATCTGAACAAGTAAGTAACATGGCTGCCAGTTTTGTTCTGACCAACTGAAAAGAAAAAAAAAAAAGTTTTACAATAAATCGTGCTACCAATGATGATTAAATCAAACAATCACAGTAGCACAAATAGGACAAATGCTGGATGAATTACAAACCATTTCCTACAACAAAAAAACAAAAACAATAACTGAGGAATAAAAATGCCACCTAAATCTGTTAGTATTATCATAGCGAGAACTTTTGAGTATTATAATTATGCACCTTAAAAACAACAATGTCTGTAAATATATTTAACATACTTGCTGAAATATCTGTCTAACACTTCACAGACAAATATCATGCATATGTATAATATAAGGCAGCACTTACCCCAATGTTGAAGTTTCCAGTAAAATAGTCAAGATTTGCCTGGACGAAGCCGATGTTTGTCAATCCAAGCTGAGAGCTTCGGTCTCTGGCCCTGACCAGTGACTCCTCTTTATTTTCAATGAGAATAACCTGATCGATAACAAAAAAAAAGGGATATTTCTCCATGCCGCATATAATACCTCTTACAGTTTACTGGTCCATTGCAAAGCTGCTCATTGATCCTCAAACTAATCTTCTTTGAAAAGCCATTTTATCAAAAGGAAAGAAAATCAGCAGAGAAAATGAAGTACATCTAAATGACTACCTAATAATCCACTGAACCATCAAAAGTGTATCAGTGCTCAAAGAGTATTCTAATGAAGAGTAAGTACCGACTTGATTTTCCTATTCGCTCTGGTTAAAGTACAATTTTCCCAAAAAGATCTTGTGGGAAAAAAACGGAGTGGAATCAGTTTATTTTTCCAGTGTCAACAAATGAGGTCACTTGGGAGGAAGTTTCTCTTCTTTGACTCCTTTAGCTTGAACTTGCTACACTTGAAGAAATCAGAAAGTCTTACCTGACATTTAGGAAGCGTGTACGCCAAAACAATCCCAACGTGCCCCTAAGAAAACAAAGAAAGAGAAAGCTGCAAAAGATCTTGGAGAAACAGAGCTCAAAGAGCTCATCAGATCAAAGTCGGCTCACGAGAACACAGACACCCATCAGAATATTGACCTATTGCTCACAGGCTGTAACATCAGGGCTTATATGTACGCACAGAATAACAAGAGCACTCCCAAAGATTACATGAGGTGACAAGGGAGGAGAACAGATGCTTACTGACACACATACAGACTCTCGTAAGAAAACAGAAAAAAGTCCAAGACGTTTTGAAAATGTCAGAAGGCAACTTACCCCCCCGCTGCAGAAATCCACCACTGTGTGCCCAGGGTGGGCCAGCTCCGTCACCATGGCAACCAGGTTGTTGAGCTGTTGTTGTTTGCGCACGGCGCGGGCGTCTGACATCTTACCTTTGGAGAAAAGCAAACGTGAAGACTGAGACGGCCGACAGCAACACACCGCAACAAGATTCTCATCCGAAGCCAAATTAAAAATGAGTGTCCATGTTATAAATGATACATGACACAGTAAATAAGTGATAATGTACATTCAGCAGGTCATCATCAGAAAATAAACAGAGATCACAATCCGTCTGTCATCTCGAACGGGTTTATTATAAGAATGACTGATTTTGCAGAAATAAATAATTAAATAAATAAAGGTGGCTATATAAATAACAGATGAATATAAAGAAACAGATTGATAAAAAGATAGATATAAATAAACAACAAATAGATATAAATAAAAATAACAGCTAAAATACATAGGTAAACAAACAAACTATTGGTTTATTTAAAACAAATTAATTTTAAATTATATTATTGTAAGAGAAGAAAAAAAATATGGCTTATGTAAATAACAGATATAATTAAATAACAGACAAACATGAATAAAAAAAATAAAAATAGATCATAACAAAACATAAAAACAAAAACTATTGTTTTGTTTAAATAAGTTAAAATTGTATTCTAAGAGAAGAAAAAAAAGGTAGAATGAGTCTAGAGACTGGCAAAGCTATGTAGGAAATAACCGATAAAAGTAAATAAATTAAATGAATTAAATTAAATAAATAAAAACAAACAGACTATTGTTTTTGTATTGTTTTAAATTTAAACTATTTTATTGTAAAAGAAGAAAAAAGGTGGAATGATTCTAGAGACCAGCAAAGCTATGCAGGGAATAACAGATACAAATAAATACACAAACTATTGTTTTTATTATAAAAATAAGCATAAATTATCTTATTATAAGAGAAGGAAAAATGTGGAATGATACTAGAGACTAGCAAAGCCATGCAGGAAATAACAGAAATTGGTGGTATTATTATTTAAACCATAAAAATGTGGGTATTAATAATTACATATTCACACTGTTATCAAGCACATCAAGTGTCAAGGCAGGGTATGTCACGTGTCATTAAAACTTCTAATAATTCTTTTGCTTCTTCCATTTGTTTTGTCCCTCACTTGGCTGTGCACAATTTACATCAGTCTCTGAACATCAGTATAAACAAGCCAATGAATACCTAAAAATGGCATTCGCTACATTTAGCATTCTTACAGGTCACAAATTGAAACGAGAACTGCCAAACACCACTCTCAGCTGTGATGAAACAGATTGCATTATTTCAACGGCTGTGTGAGAAATGTTAAAAGCGGGAAAGCTCTCAAAAATAAATGTTTACACCTTTTTTTTCCCCTAGTCACTCAAGTCATCTCAAACTTTAATTGGTGTTAAAGGCTGTTTTCACACAGCCACAGGGAATAAATTTGCAGCAGATTTCCTGTTTTAAAGCGAGTGCTCAAGCTGCGTTGAAGAAACACCATCAATGTAATATAAATCACAGACACGTCTGCTGTGCACTGCTGCGCTCATTTATGCACAACTCTCTGATGACAGCGGAAATACTACCTGGAGCCAAATAGGAAACAAACCACAAAACAGCCTAACAAAGCTTTGTACAGTTTTGTTTATCATGTGTTATCAACACCTGATAATTAATGTCTATGATTCTGACAGGCTACAAAAGAATCAATCAGGCGCAGGTGAGGAAGAAAAGACAAACATGCCGATTCTTTTGCAAAAGACGCCTGTGGAATTAGCATGTGTTGTCTTTCTCTAACAGGATTCGAATGGCATGAGCGCTATCAGAGTGGAGCAGATACGTGGTATGCAGTGAAGATGTAACTCATTAACTGAGAGAGCACATTTGCAGGCTCTGAGAGACATAAATCCAGAGGAATGTCGGCATGCTGTCAAAGAACGATCTCTCACACATCAAGAGAATCAAATCCTTCTGAAAACCTGCAATCCTTCCAATGAACAATGAGCTTTTGATATTTTTTGATATTAGAATTCTAATAATTTATTGTGAAATGCTTATTGTAATTCATTAAAAGCACATCCAGATTAGCTGATTAGCTAAACGTCCAAAAGAAGATAATTAAAAGGTATTAACATGATTGTGGCAGACAAGTAAAGAATTGAATAAACAAAAAAAAGTCTACTTATTTCATATCATTAACCATAAACCCATCATTGGTCTACACTCCAGAGCAAACCATTTTAAAAATGAGACTGTCAGTTTTGTCACAACATGTTCCGACACTTAGGATCCCAATAATCTAGTATTCCATAATTTGCTACAGCACAAGCAAATAAATAAAGCAAATAAATTAATTAAATACATTTTTGAAACCTGTGAATCACATTCCCCATAATTTGCTGTCCTTTTACCACAGTCAAATCAAAAGTGGAAAAAATGCCAAAAAAACTACAGTAAATAAGCAAGCAAGTTTGAATCCTGCGAATCTCATTTCCCATTATTTACTGTTCTTTCACCACTGTCAAATCAAAAGTGGCAAATTGGACAAAATGTACAGAAAAAAAAACAGTAAGCAAATAAATAATCATAAATAAATAAGGAAGGACAGAAGGAAGGAAGAAACTCTCAAAATACATTATGGTCAAGCTCCACCAAAAGCTGTATTCTGCAGACAGAAAATTGTGGTGCTGAAAGTGAAGAAGGAGAAACCAAGCAGAAAGACGTTCATAGAATGATGAGATATTGATCAGGCAGAGTTTCTAATTTACCTGAGATAGCAGCCAGGTTTGATTCACAACCCCCTGCAGTCCTTTGAGACAAACAGAGAGGGTGATAGTGGAGACAGAGATGATTGAGACGAGACGAAGATGTGTATATGTTGGGAAGAGAACGGATGAAACAAATAAGAAAAGATCATGAGGTCTAATCAGGGCTGCACTGATTCAATCATCAATACTGCAATTCCTTTTCTCATGATATTGCTTTTCACAATACTTTAGATCCATGTTGATTTATGTGCCTTTTCATATATTATCCCACAGTTCAACTAATAAAGAAACGAGCAGTTTTAATAAACTGGCATTTCTCAGTGTGGTCACTTATCTGTATAATAACTTTAACAATACCATAACGTACAGTGATGTTTTGATCTTTACATGTGTATTGGAGTAGGGATGGTTATCTCAGCTACCTTACAATGCTGGTTTAAAGACCAGTTTTTCTATTAACTGAACTGTAGGAGATAATATAATAGGAAGACGGAATTAAAAACCTGACTGCATCAATGCAATGTTGTAATTTAGATTTAAATTATTAAAAAATAAAATAATGCTCACCAAGGCTACATTTGTTTTGTCAAATATACAGTAAAAAACAGAAATATTTGTGAAATATTATTACAATTTAAAATGACTGGCTTTCTATTCGAATCTAAATGTAATTTATTCCTGTGATCAAAGCTGAATTTTCAGCATCATTACTCTAGTCTTCAGTGTCACATGATTCTTCAGAAATCATTCTGATATGCTGATTTGCTGCTCAAGAAACATTTATGATTATTAATGTTTAAAACAGCTGTGCTAATTAATATTTTTTGTTATTTTCAGTGTTTTTTGATGAATAGAAAGATTTTAAAAAACTACATTTATTTGAAATTGAAAGCTTTTGTAACATAATAAATCTCTTGACGGTCACTTTCCATCAATTTAATGCATTCTTGCTGGAAAAAAAAAATAAAAATCTTACTGATCCCAAACTTTTGAACAGTAGTGAATCAATATGTGATTCAGAACAGCAAATTATTGCAGCGTGCAATGTTTCCACTGAACTAGCATTTTCAAAACCCGACAGAATGGAGGATGAGAAAATGAAAAACAGCATCTCTCTTTTCAACATAACTCAGCTTACAAGAGGTTCCAATAGTCTTCCAGCCAGCAAACCAACGGGAGAATATTTTCCAGCAATCCAGACCTCAATTTCCTTCCGTTCTGCTGTAAAGTGTGAATGTGCGAGCGCAAGCAGGGGAGGGGGAACTTTTACCGAGGACACAAAAGCAGAAGAAAACAGGCCCCTCGAGTGGACGATCAGAATAGCGTGTTCGAGTGGCTACATCTGTGTTTGCGAGATTAAGAGAAGCCTGAATGAAGGTATTTAAGCAAGAATGGAGGACATCCTCAAGGTTGTTTTTCTGCTAACTATTCACAGTCACAGCTTCAGTGAGCGATTGGGAGCTGGAACAGAATACACAGATAGTTAATAAATAAAAGGCCAAAATCAGTGACGTCAAATCACTTGGACGGGAAAATGTGGACATGCTACCCACCACTGCTTTCCAAAGTTACCTTTCATGAACTGAAAAACAAGCACATTATTGGTGGGCCACACGTCCATCTCAAAGTACCGTGGTATTACAACTTAAAACATCACTTGTGCTACCGCAGCACTTTTTTTGTAAGTGGAGTTTTCGTTTCTTTTTCATTCATTTCTTCATAATATATGCCGCTAACACTGTAACATACAAATGAGAACACAAACACTAATGAGGGAGTGTATTCTGGGAATAACAACATAAAAGCATTGAAGGATTTGAACATAAGTCACATTTTGCTCACATTCTGGCTTCTCGGTCTATATAAAACCATTGAAAGCAAATGCGCCAATTTTTGTGCTTAAATATACAGATTTGTACTTTCATAAGGAACTGAGTCAAAACTCCAAGTCTTAAACTCAATCAACATTTTTCTCATTTATGAAATAAATGTTTTGTTCTTGTTGTTCTGGATACTATGCAGTGGCACAAAACAGTGAAATCTGAGCTCAAGTTGGAATACCGCAAGATGGAAAATAACAGAGCCATGCAGAGGTTAGCTTTTTTGACATCTTATTTTCACAGCTAAAATTGTTTTTTTTTTTAAATCCACTTCTACTTCCCAAATACTGACACATTTAGGTCAATCATGTACAAGGTTAATTCTCAAAGTAGGCAAGCAAGAGTTGAAGCCATATTTGCATTATCCAGCGTGTATGAGGCATTCCAGACAGACATCATGATGTGGCTCTAAGTTAAATTAAGCCTAAAAGATTAACCACACAAACATCTGCATTAAAACATAAACCATGACACAGAAAACGAAAAAAGCCTTTTTAAAAGATATTATCAAGGTGACGATTTCTAAAACTACTAAAAATAAAATAAAATAAAATACAAAATAAAATAAATACAATTTAAAATAAAAAAATAAAAACTGTGCAAAACAAAACTGTGGCAATACCATGCTTCATAGATATACTGCTTAAATGTTTAGGATCATTAAGCTCAGCATTCATAATAATAATAATAATAATAATAATAATAATAATAATAAATGTTTCTAAAGCAGCAAATCGGCATATTAGAATGATTTCTGAAGGATCGTGTGAGGCTGAAGACTGGAGTAATGATGCTGAAAATTCAGCTTTGCATCACAGGAATTAGTAATATTTTAAAATATATTCAAATAGAAATATTGAAATAATTGTTATAAAATTGTAATGATATTTAGCAATATTATCGTCTTTACTGTATTGTAATGTACTGTTTTTCCAGATAAATGGCTATTTTTCAAATAAATGCCTTTGTGAGCATAAGAGTCTGTCAAATCATTTAAAAAATAATCTTACTTTAATCTTACTTTTGAACAATAGTCCAAAACCCCATGGTATTATGCCTGTTCTTTTTGTTAGTGAACTACAAAAAGATTGTGATGCTACTTTAAAGAATAGCATGGCACTACCACAGTTCATGTCCAAAACAAAGGCTTTGTCGTGATATTTGATTAAAAAGAGAGCAAAAGCAGAGCAGATGATGTATATCCCCAGATATCACACGATTCTACAAGTCAACCCAACAACAAGAAAAAATTAGATACAAAACTGAACATTAGTTATTAAATGCTTATGCAGTCTGTGGGTCATTTTCCAGAAATGCAGAGACATTTTCCACCGAACCATCTAACGGCATTTTAATGACCTCTTAGTGACTTCAAAAAGAGAACATACACATGAAGTATGACAGGAAGGCTGTTTTCTGACAAACTAAAGGCCTGCGCCTCCACGATTACATTGTTCAGAGGGAACTGGAAGAGCTATGGGGACGAGGCAGCACAGACAGCAGTCTCCTCCAGCCCTGAGCTCTCCTTTGGAGACAGACACATTTGCTGAGAGAGAAAAACAACAGCTGTATTGCGAACACATCCATGCTAGTGCAGCCCATCTGGCTGAGCTAACGTTCCCAGAGAGCCCACGTGGATTGTGGGGGAAGTTGATGGCAGCCAACGGAAGCTCAAAGTTGCTTCCATGAAGTGACTCTGAGGTTAACCAATAGAGGGAAACTCATTAGTAAAGATGGCAGCTTGATTAGTGTAACCCCTTATTGACTTGCAAGCTTTTTGTGGAAGGGCAATGATATAAAAAAAGGGTAATAAATTAATACAGAACCTTCATTCTTCATTCTCATTCTCTGACAACGAGCAATTAGAGTCAATGTTTATTCTGCTCACGTACAGCACTGGGCGATGTGTCTGCTTTTGTTTTCCTTCCAAAACACTTCAGATCGTCCCCCAATGGAACCACCACAGGTCAGCCTGTCCTCACAGGGGCACAGAATTTACACGAAAACCACAGCAATAAAACGAACAGAAGGAAACTTGGATGAAAAGCCCAAATTATAAGTGAACAAAGTTTTGTCCTGCTGAGCAAATCTTTCATAACTCTTTCCTGGCTCTATATGCTGAAGGTCTCTTTTCAGGCATCCATCAGCGATGTTTTGTGCCTCGGACAACACTATCTCAGAGATCACAATGTAAACAGGGACGCCTTTGTTGAAACTTGAGTTCCAGAACATTCTTAAAGCTCTCAGACAAATCAAGATGGACCACACTGTGCCTAAAACAACCAATGTTTTATACTCAAACTACTTATTTTAAATAAAACAAAATATGTTTTAAAATAAGGTAAAACAGATCAAAATGAAAAAGATGAAAACTGAAATCATATTTCTTATTTTAATGTTACCTCAATTTTTTATCGAGGAAACAGGGTCCCCACAGTCTTGGAAAACCTGAATATATGATGCAATTTTAAGAGTGTAATTTTAGACTTGCAAGTGTCATAGAAACAAAATTCTATTTTTGTAGTCAAGCTACAAAACTAGTTTTGTAGGCAATCTATAAAATATTTTATCAGGCAGAAATTTCTGATAAATTGCTGTTTGGAAGATGCTGTTTAAAACAAAATATTTAAAATAAATAAATACAATAATCATGAACATTATCATTATTACATACAGTAATCAGTAATAATTAATTATTTAATAATTGTATTTATTTGTTTTTAATATACTACCACTCCTAGTTTCTGTAAAAAAAAAAAAAAAAAACACAAAATGTAGGCTGATCTCATCTGTGTTTCACCTGCATGTACATATGTGTCTGATTTAGACCCTCCAATGTGGACAGACCCCCTGCGAGCAGTAGTGGGTTTGGTGAGAGCGGTTTGATTGAGCGCAGTGGCAGGAGTGTGTCAATCGTGCACAGAGACAAAGTTATGACTGCGCTGTGAGCATGTGA